>NC_071337.1:522500-657500 GCF_027744825.2 Synchiropus splendidus | reverse complement strand
GTGTGGAGCCTCTGCGACGTATCTGGTCTAAAACACCAGAGGGATTTGATTCATCTGACGTCTCAGGAAGAGACGCAGGAGAATCAGAGTCGTGTTGTGACGACACTCGGACCCAACTGGAGCCTTCCATCTGTTTGGACATGAACATCAGGTCTCCTCAGTACTGCGTGACTGTAGCCCGGTCCTCAGATGTCACTGTGCATTTATCAGGCTTCACAGACCATGTGTAGCCTGAGTGTTCACCACGTATGGCAACTCTTATTACCAGTGTCCTACCATTGGAAATAATAACAGAGCAGTTCGAGGTGGAGGTGGGACTGCACCAAGGCTCCGCTCTGAGCCCCGTCTTGTTGCCATGGTGATGGACAGAGGAGGTTAGACAAGAAGCTCCTTGGACCGTGATGTCTGCAGATGACATGGTGATCTGTGGTGAGAGCAGGGAGCCAGTGGAAGATCAGCTGGAGAGGTGGAGGTCTGCCAGAGAAAGGAGAGGAATGAAGGTCAGCCACAACTATGGACAGAATCCATGAGTGAATGAGAGGGAGCCAAGTGGACAGGTGAAGTTACAGGATGCAGTGATAAAGAAGGTGGAGGGTTAGAAGTACTGAGGCTCAACTGGAGGATGAAATCATGGATGGAATCATTGGAGAAAAGTGTCATGTGTGATGTGGGACAAAAGGGTGTCGGCAAGGATGAGAGGGAAAGTGTCCACAAGACTGGTGAGGCCAGCAACGTTGTATGGTTTGGAAACAGTGGCACTGAGGAGAAGACAGGAGGCAGAGCTGGAGGGAGCAGAGATGAAGATGCTGAGCTTCTCTCTGGGAGTGAGAGCAGGATGATGAGAGGATCAGAGGGACAGCACATGTGCTCAGGTGTTTAGGAGACCAAGTCAGAGAGGCTGGATGGAGATGGTTTGGACATGGACAGAGGAGAGAGAGAGAGCCAGTACATTGGTAGATGAAGATGTTGAGATGTTGGAACTGGCAGGCAGAAGGTGGAGAGGAAGGCCACAGAGGAGACTGATGGAGGTGGTGAAGGAGGACATGAGGTTTGAGAGAAGAGGAAGCAGAGGACAGATGGAGGAGGATGATCCACCTCTGAAGGGAGAAGCCCAGAGAGAAAGAAGAAGAAGATCATTGGAAATAAGATCATTATATTTTTTCAAGCTCTGCACCTGATCACACTCGATAAACCATGTTACTAGCTACATGATTATGAACCTCCATAACATCTTCTATGAAGCTGTATGGACGTCATAACACTGCACTATAGATGAGAGCCTGAAGAAAAGCGTCTCACTCGCATCCTCTTGGACTCTGGACACAGAGAAGACAGTGTGGCTCCTGAACTGAAACCAAGCTTTTCTTCACCAGCAAACTGAGATGAAGAATGGATTCCTCCTCACAAGATGTTTGGAGAAGAGCTTGACTCGTGTCCCTCAAAAACTTCCTGACATAAGGAGCGTTTAAGGAAGGACAGAAACTCTGCCTTGCTCAACGGCAGTGGTTTTCCTCACGAGGAAGCCCGACTCAGGTCCAGCTGCACAGAGACCAGAGAGGAGCTCAGCACAGACGCGAGTCTTGTGCTCATGTGTGTTCATTCATTCACCCTGTTTGGTTCCTTTAAATGGCGTCTCAAGGTTCTAAGTTGCTCCAGGCGCCACCTTCAGGAGGTCTCATCTGTGACTCAGCCAGTAGATGTGAGGTTCACTGTGTCAAGTGACTTCCATCGGGGGCCGCTGTCTCACACCTTCTCGCGTCACACCTTCATCATGGCTCCAGCCATGTCCCTCCTCTCCATGAACCTCCCGACCTTGGTCCCTGCGTCCTGCCCTCATCCTCTTGACCATGAAGACACAAGAGCTCCGACAGACGTGGCTCACCAAGGTCTCGCTGGCTCTGCTCCACCAGGTGCCTTCCTGATCCCGTACTTCCTGACCCTGGTGTTCGCCGGGATCCCGCTCTTCTTCCTGGAGACGTCGCTGGGACAGTTCACCTCAGTGGGGGGGCTCGGCGTCTGGAAACTCATCCCCATGATGAAAGGTAACCTCCATACGTGACCTGCTGCTCGGGAACCCGTGTCTCCCCCTACTGGACATGAGGTGCCCACCGTTAGAGACAGGTTTGACTCAAGCTCTCACGTCCTCACATGAGCAGGAATGAAAATAGAAACAAACAAGAGTAAAGTCAGACCTGTTCTGTTTTTACTTTAGTTTGAACCGTTTTTCCAGCCAGATCTTCTCGTGTTTTCCCTCTCCATGTCAGTTGGTGTTCCTCCACAGGGCGGTCTGGGGGCCACATGTGGCCCTTTGCCTGCATCTGTCCGGCCCTGCTTTTCTCCTGCTGCGTTCTGATTTTAACAGTTTAGTCTGATATATTTTAACAGATGAGTTTGTCACCGTTGCTATTCATACATTTGTGATTTCCTACACAGTCATAGTCGTCCATCTCCACCACGGAATCTATAGTAGACCTGCACCCTGATCTAGTGAAGGGTGGAAGAGGCTTAATGACACAGTAGTGAAGGGTGGAAGAGGCTTCATGACACAGTAGTGAAGGGGAGATGAGGCTTCATGACACAGTAGTGAAGGGGAGATGAGGCTTCATGACACAGTAGTGAAGGGTAGATGAGGCGTCATGACAGAGTAGTGAAGGGCGGATGAGGCTTCATGACACAGTAGTGAAGGGGAGATGAGGCTTCATGACACAGTAGTGAAGGGTAGATGAGGCGTCATGACACAGTAGTGAAGGGCGGATGAGGCTTCATGACACAGTAGTGAAGGGTAGATGAGGCTTCATGACACAGTAGTGAAGGGGAGATGAGGCTTCATGACACAGTAGTGAAGGGGAGATGAGGCTTCATGACACAGTAGTGAAGGGTAGATGAGGCGTCATGACACAGTAGTGAAGGGCGGATGAGGCTTCATGACACAGTAGTGAAGGGTAGATGAGGCTTCATGACACAGTAGTGAAGGGGAGATGAGGCTTCATGACACAGTAGTGAAGGGTAGATGAGGCTTCATGACACAGTAGTGAAGGGTGGATGAGGCTTCATAACACAGTGTACTAATGTTCAGAGGCCACCAGGTGGCACTGTCAGCTGTAAAACGTTTGGACTTGAACAGCTCATTCAATGAAACCTCACATCATTTCTAAACCAAGAGTGCGACCTAGTGGCCTCTGAACGTCAGGACACTGTTTCACGATGCCTCATTACTGGATGACGTTTGCCACACCATGACGCACAACCATGACTTGACCCAAACTCCCAGGTTCAGGACCAGTGAGAGTGAGACGGATCCAACAGTCTGGTGGGGACCTCCTCTCCTGGCCGTCACCCTTTCCTCAGCCTGTCCCCCTAAACACACGGCCGGCCAACCTGAACCACTGAAACCCACTTATTTTGTCTTCATCCTCAAACTGAGGCTTAGCCTTGTCCCCTCAAACCAAAAGGTGTCAGGTGTGTTCCCAAAAATGGGTCCCCACAGGTATAGCTAAACCAGTCACACACACACATCACAACCACTCCTTGTTGGATGAAATGACGGGGCAGAACTAACTGACTCTCCATCCCCTCATCGGACGCGCTGATGCCCAGGGACCGTCCTGAAAAGGTTCCTGCCGATGGATGGATGGATGGGAATGTGTTTTTGGAGCTGGTGTCGGCCATGACAGCGCGACGGCGAGTCTGACCTTGACAAGTGTCCCCACCTCTCCAGGTGTGGGCCTGGCTGCCGTGGTCCTCTCCTTCTGGCTCAACATCTACTACATCATCATCATCGCCTGGGCCCTCTACTACCTGTTCAACTCCTTGGGCTCGGTGAGTTTCCCGTCGAGGAACCCAGACGACCGGCCCGTCCAACCTCGGTGCCCTGTGTGCAGGAGCTGCCCTGGCAGAGCTGTGACAACCCCTGGAACACAGCCCGCTGCTTCTCCAACTACAGCCTGAGCGACACCACCAACCTGACCAGCGCCGTCACCGAGTTCTGGGAGTAAGTGCCCCTCAGCTCCGGCTGCGCTCCCAGGCCTCAGCGGTGAACGCTCGCTCCTGTGTCCAGGCGCAACATGCACCAGCTCACCGACGGCTTGGACCAGCCCGGAGAGCTGCGCTGGCCACTGGTGGGCACTCTGGCGCTGGCCTGGGTTCTGGTCTACTTCTCCATCTGGAAAGGAGTGGAGTGGACCGGCAAGGTCAGAGCTAAGGGGTCGTCCTTCCCTGGTGCAAGTCGCCGGTCACTTACTCGAGACTTCCCGCACCTTCCCTACCAGGTGGTGTACTTCTCCGCCACCTATCCCTACTTCATGCTCTTCATCCTGTTCTTCCGCGGGGTCACGCTGCCCGGGGCCATCGACGGGATCCTCTTCTACATCACCCCAGACTTCAACAAGCTGGTCTCCTCTGAGGTAAGATCCGTGAACCTCAGCCACTCTGCAGCCCCCTGCTGGTCAGTGCCACAGATACGGGCCGTGATAACTGAAGGACGCTTCTGTGGATCCTCTAGTTCCCTCACTGGGAATAAGTCAGACAGGACTCCGAGGTCTGGCGTGACGGTGTGAGGACAGGACTGAGACCACCAGGAGGCCGTTGCAGAGCCTCACAGTGGCGTCTTTGTGTTGCAGGTGTGGCTGGACGCTGCCACTCAGATCTTCTTCTCCTATGGACTGGGCTTGGGTTCCCTCATCGCACTGGGCAGCTACAACAACTACAACAATGACGTGTACAAGTAAGTCGGGATCCTCGGAAGACGCAAGGTGGTGAGGTTGCGGGCCATAAAAACATGAGCGTGAGACCTGAACAAAAGTCATTCAACTGTAAACTATGAGGTTCACAGGCGAACTGGAACCATGGTTGGCGGATTCCTCCGTCACTCGAGGGCACGTCCAGAAAGGACGTTCCTCATTGAACCGCTATGGAAGCCCCTTCCTGCCTGGTAAAAATGAACGACTAAAGAAGTAGCTGTTGACAAGAGCAGCCATGAGCGAGTCACGGAGGAGGAGCTTGTTTTTCCCCTCGCACTGGTGCGAGCGTTCCTTTCACCTGGTGGGACTGGGCTTCCATAAAGGGCTGCGGAGAACCAAAACAGGAAGTGGCCCAGCAAAACAAAACCATTGCCATTCGGTCAAACACAATTGAGTCTGAAGGAGAACTGAGGGAATCTTGATCCTGCTCCTGAAGCCCCTGCAGATAAAGCATTGCAGTTCACACGGTCCAATACAGTAGAGTACAGTTCCACCTGAGTGAGATCTGAGGTGGGTTGGGCCTGCTCCCCTCAGGGACTCCATCATCGTGTGCTGCATCAACTCCTGCACCAGCATGTTCGCCGGCTTCGTCATCTTCTCCATCGTGGGCTTCATGTCCCACATCACCAAGAAGCCCGTCAAGGAGCTGGCGGCCTCAGGTGCCTGGGACGGAAGAGGCTTCCCTCAGCTCAGAGCTCGGAGCTGACGGTTCCCCCTGTGCAGGTCCTGGACTGGCGTTCCTGGCCTACCCTCAGGCCGTCACCCAGCTGCCCATGTCCTCCCTCTGGGCCGTGCTCTTCTTCTCCATGCTGATGATGCTGGGGCTGGACAGCCAGGTAGCACGCAGCGTCCTCCTCCTCCTCCTCCCTCGGCGCCCCCTGCTGATGCTGTCCTCTCCCAGTTCTGCACGGTGGAAGGTTTCATCACGGCCCTCATCGACGAGTTCCCCTTGGTGCTGAGGAGGAGGAAGAAGGTCTTCATCCTGGCGGTCTGCCTGGTCTCCTTCCTCATCGGCTTCTCCAACATCACACAGGTGAGTGACAGCACGCGCGCGTCGAGCTCCGGCACTCATGTCATGTGATCTTCAGGGGGGTCTCTACGTCTTCAAGCTGTTCGACTACTACTCAGCCAGCGGCATGTGTCTGCTCTTCCTCGTCTTCTTCGAAACCGTTTCCATATCGTGGTTGTACGGTAGGTCAGGTGCCCCGCGCGGCCTCCGGCAGAATCATTCACCGTTTGACCTGGACGCTCGCTTCACAGGAGCCGAGCGCTTCTACAAGGATATCGAGGACATGATCGGCTACCGGCCGTGCGGCTGGTGGAAGCTCTGCTGGATGTTCTTCACGCCGCTCATCTGCCTGGTAGGACGGCAGTAGCCCCATTGATTCTCCCATACGCGCCGCGCCGTGCCACTCTTCCGGTCTCCTGGGTGTCAGACGCCTCGGGGAAATCATGGACCCGTCCACGTCCGTGACTCATTGATCGCAGGTCAATGGCGTGCAACACACACGCACGCCATTATTGAAGGACGTCAGACAGTTGTGGAGCGGTTCAAACTGCTTTCTCATCAAGTCAGCGCAGTTCCACTCCATAGGTCGGTGGCTTCAGTGGATGGGAAGAGAAGAGAGTCAAAACACTCCTCCATCTGCTGCCCACGGTGGCTGATGGGGCTCCCCCCGTCCTGCCCCAAAGGTCGACCGGATTAGAAGTCGCGTGTTTGGGTGAAATGTATGTGATAAAATCCAACAACAATGACAGACATGTCATTTTGCAATTTAACACAGCAACAGGGCAACAGGCGGAACAAGTCACGTCACATGACGCACGAACAACGCACTGAGAAGGGATGTGAACGGTGAAGAGCTACTCAGAAAACTATAGAAGGAGTTCAGCAAACCATGGGTCTCACTCCAAATCACTTCATCCAATACAGTCCTCGTCCTCGGTGTCACCACTCTGGAGGTGGAAGATGCAGCGCGTCCTCTAGCACGGCGCTGACGTCTGCACTTCCAGTTATTCCACTGATCTCCATCTCACTCAGAGCAGCCTCTGCTTCGCTCCAGTCCCAGTACAAGTTTCTGCTGCATAGTTCACTACGTGCATCATGTCATCTGCAGAATATGAATTTCTTTTGTTGTTTGGAGAAGTTGCTGCCAATGCTGAAATGAGCAACACAGGCCTGGAGCGCCCTCTTGCGGTTTAGTGTGAAAAGACATAATAACGCCTTAATAACTTTGGCACACAGGAGTATGTCATGTCAGGAAGTCATTCTCTGCCGTTGAAGTCGAACCTGTTCTGTGTTTGGAAAAGTGAACTGAACATGTGAGTCTGCTCCTCAGAGTGTGTTCACCTTCAGCGCCATTGAGATGACCCCTCTGACCTTGGGGTCCTACGTGTACCCCATGTGGGGTCAGGTGGTGGGCTGGTTTATGGCGCTGTCCTCGATGGTTCTGATCCCAGGCTACGCCATCTACATGTTCTGCACCAGCAAGGGAAGCCTCAAGCAGGTCCGTAACATTATGACCAGCTGCTGACGCTGGAGCTCACGGGCTGCTCTTCAAGTCACCTGAGCAAAACCTTCACACAACAAGGTCCAAAAAGTGTCTGGAAGCTTGTGTTTCTCCGTCCTCAGCGTTGGAGGTTGATGACGATGTCCCGGGAAGACGAGAGAGCAGCAGAGCATGAAGCCATTCCCAACACCACGGAGGACGCTGCCGTCTAACCGCTCGGCTGTGGGGATCAAAACCTCCCTGAACTGCCATGATCCAGGTTTCTTTTCCGTCCACAGTGAGGGGTCCCCAGCAGCAATGGCCTGAAGATCCAAGTGTGAGTGGTGCGTTTTCACTGCAGAGTGATCCAGAGGGCAAACGCAGCACGACAGTCCAGGGTGGAACCTAAACTGCACAGCTGCCTGAGGAACCATCTTCATGTTAGCATCCCGCTAGTTAGCATTTTTGTTGCTAAATCAAGTCAGTTTTAATTGTATTTATTGTTCAGTCAAACTGTCGCTCCAAGATGTAACCTTTCGAGCAGAGGCTTCAGAGCCGGAGGCCACCACACAGTCTTCTTTCGTAGTGAGCGCATTACCACGCCACACACTGGGAACTGCATCGCGAGGTTTGTTTTTAAGGAAGGGTTTTGTGAAAACAGCCGAGGAAAACATTTGTGTTTTCACGTGGACGAGGTCGAAGGTAGTGTCGCGGCAGAGACCAACAAACACGAGACCGAGTCCACACCAGTTCCTTTGTTCCAACCAGACACCCTTCAACCAATCAGGTGGCAGCTGAAACAAGCAGCACCTGACTGACGGCCGACTGCTAAGACCGTCCCCAGTTCACAGCAGAGAAGACACCAGGGGGCAGAAGTGACCGACCTTGACATCACATTGTGAAGGTGAGGAGCGTCCATCAAAGCTCTGAGGATCAAAGGGCTGGACCTACAGCAGCCATATGAGTCAAAGCTCCAACATGGAGTCAGCACCAAACCCAACACCTTCATTCTGTCTTGGCTGTGAAGCCGCGTCACTGCTGAGGCTTCAGACCTGGATCCTCTCAGTCCAACCCACCAGGGACCAAAGTCAACGCAAGAATCCGCCGCCTTTGTGACGCACCGTCACCAACAAAGCCATTCATTGACTGTGTTGCCATGGAAACCTGTATTATGTTGCTCAACAATAAAATATTAGTAAGACACAGCTTTGTTTTTCATATAAGATCAGCTCCAGTCTGAATTCAATCGAGGTCTAATTCAGTGTATTTACTAGCGAAGGGCAGGTGAGGTTTCATCAAACAGTGTCCTGGTTTTCAGATGGCGCTGTCTGCTGTTCTAATGTTTGAACTCGTTCAACGAGAGCTCACATCACCTGTAAACCAAGGGCTCCATCTAGTGGCCTCTGGCCATGAGCACACTGTTTCACGAAGCCTCGTCGATTTGCTCTGTGGAAACCACGCGGACTCCCAAACTCCACCTTTAAAAAGACCAAGGGAAATGAGACGTAGACTGAAATATTTTTAATAGCAAGTAAATATACTGCAAAGACAGGTAGAGAGGGATCCAAAGTGAGAGTTCACACCTCTTACTGCCACCTGCTGTCTTCTTCTTTAAGTAACTGAAGCAAACAGAGTTGAAAATTCTGCGTTTCATTCATAAAGCAGAGCACTTGTATGGAAGAGCCCTTTTTTTCAGCGTCCACTGCTCTTCTCTATCATGTGCTGACTACCCCAAAATGCTACATTAGCTTAGCTATCACAGGTGGAGGTGTATGGTACACACACGGTGCAGGACATGGTGGTGACGGAGAGGAAAGCTGCGCTTCCATCCGGAGGCACAGACCCACAAACTCACCTCCAGATGCTTTTTTTTTCTCTTCACATTTTCCCCGAACAGAAAAGAAATGATAACAATCCCATTCAGCAACTCAGTCATGCACTACAGCCTTCGCTACACAACCCGACTCATGCGTGAGGAGAACCAAACAGAATCCACGGCTGTAAGAGTGAAATACAAAACTATTCAGTCCATATTGAAAAGTCGCTGGATTTAAAATGCTATTCACGGCCTAGAAAAACAGCGTCATGGCTCTTAATCCAGGTAACAGCTCACGGGTGGACGACGACTCGCCTGGAATCTGGGATGTTACTCAGAGTCATGGCCCTCTGAGCAGAAGCTTCAGACAAATGGTTTTTTTCTCTCGCGGATGCTGTGGTAATGGTGGGGTGGGTGGGACTGGGAGGGGGGGTGTCGAGTCACGGCGGCCCAGCAACATCAAAGTTCATCACTGGCAAAGCACTGGAGGAAAGGATTGATTCCAAGGATGAGATCCTAGCAGCGCCCGACACCTTGCTTCACCTGAGATGTTTCTGCAACTGTACACCTCATCCAGGACTGATCAGGGCCTGGAGGGGGGGCAGAGCTGAGCTAGAAGGCTCTCCATTTCTACTTTATCCTCAGAGAAGAAGATTTAGACATTAGAACTCTCTTCTTCTGGACCTCTTTTTGGCAGCTGCTGCCCCCACGACCTAAAATGTATCAGCTGTACTTTGAGTACTGACTCAAAACTGACCGTTCATTTCCTGGCAACTGAGCCAAGCTACACAGGGTCAAAGGTCAGGGGCGGAGCTGGGTCACACGTTCTTTCTGTGTTCCGTTCCAAAAACAATAACATTGTCATTTTGGGATTAAAATGTGACCAACCAGGATGTTGGCCGGAGCCTGTTACATCACGCCCGTGACGCCTTCACTGTAATCGTGAGGAAGCCAAATGGCCAGTGGATGAAGAGATTAAGAAAGAAACTTTTCATCTTCAGTCTTAAATAAAACAATGACTCATCCTCTGTCGCTCAAAGTGAAATCACTGGTGACACGGGGGGAGCAGCAGCGAGTCGACGAGACTGGCGCAGACATGAAGAGCTCCCTGAAAAGAGAACAGCATTGTGGAAGCCAAGAGAGCAGCACAGTGTCGACCGAGTGGCGCCGCCCACTCTGGTTCCATCCAGTCCACTTCCGAGGACGTGACAGTGCTGGCGAGGACGTTGAGAAACACGAAGACGAAGAGGATCCACTTTTTTGGTGTGGTTTTTCTCTTGGATCCCAGGTGGAATCCGTGCGTCCAGGCGAGGTGCGAGTGCCTCGGCAGTCCGTCTGTCCGTCTTCAAGCCCCGGTCAAGTGCAAAGTGGTGGATGTGGGGTGGAAGCGTGAACGTTTGGCACGTTGTTCCCAGCACACGGGCGTGCAGCAGGGGCCCCGAGTGCCCTTCAGTCAAAAGGGTTCAGAAATGTGATAAAACTACTATTATTTGAAAATACGTGTGGAGCAAAACTTTATCTGCACTGAAGGTTCCATCTCAGTTCTTAAATATCTGCATATACTAGTGTGTCGCTCCGTACCTATATATGTACAGGGTTATGTACAGGGGGCCGTGTTTCCTTCAGAGCATGCTCTGAGAGCCACTCGGGGTCCGGTGGAGGCCGAGCCGGGGGTCCGGGGGCATGTACTGGTGCGGGTGGTGGTAAGGCGGGGGCGGGGGTGGGAGGGGGAGCTGGTGGCCGTCGTCCACGCCGCCGCGGTCCGCCAACAGCTCCCGCGCCGGCGTGGACGTGGCCGAGCGGCTGAGTTGCTGCTGCTGCTGCTGCTGCTGCTGGTGGTGGGGGACGGGGCCCTGGCTGAAGAAGGCCCCCACGCGCCCGTCCAGCATGATGAACTTCACCATCTGCTGACACTGGATCAGCGTCTCGGGGCGCAGGTCTGCCACGCTGATGGCCGGCGGCAGGAAGTGCTGGAGGTACGGGTGATGGGCGGGGTGTGGCGGCGGCAGCGGCCCCTGGATCAGCCCCTGGTGGAACAGAGGCTCCTCGGGGGGGTTAAGAACTGGCCCCCTCTCGGGACTCTGACTGAGCTGGTACGTCTGAAGCCTGTTGTGAATGGACACCTAGTTTAGAAAACAGCCAAGAGAACAGCATCAAATGTTATAAAGCTGGTTCCTCCTCTACAGGCCCTCTGTTTGTTGTTGGGGTGGTGGTCAACACACAGGGCATGCGTGAGGTGCGGGGGGGAGGAGCAGAGGAGCCTCCTCGCTGTCAGGACGAGGTGAGACCGAGGAGGTGGTCTGTGTACTCTGAGGTCACATGACGCCTTTCTCTTCACAAAACCAAACAAAAGAACAAAAGTCTTTATGTTTCTGTGACTGGAAATGTAACTCCAGTTCCATCCTCACACACGCCTCCTGTCCCAAGCCAGAAGTCTCATGATCCCAGAGCAGACAGACCAGACAAAGGTGGTGGTGGTGGTGGGGGGGGCAACAGTGGGTGAGCATTTCTGTGAGGTGGGGGTGAGGGGGGGGCAGTGGTTCCAAAGGAGACAGTGAGGGCAGAGTGTCTTCCTTCCAAACCACTCTTCAGGTGAGGGCGGACACGTGGAGACTGAAGACGAGGAGTCGAGGAGGTGAGCAGGCCACAGACAACACACTCAGCAGGAGGTCGAGCCTGCAGCAGTGGACAGTCTCCGCCCTCAGAAAACGTTTGCTCCTGCTTCGTCTTCCAAACCTGGCTAATCTGATGCTGACTGTCGGCGTGAAGACACGCGCTGAGGACTGTGAGGACGTGGCAGCACAGAACTCTGTGGACCATCCACTTCTTTCTCCAACAACCTTCAAGGCCAGGAAGTCAACACGACCTTCCGCTGAGGTTCACAAACCTGCAGCAGCTGCGGAATTTCCAGCTCCCTGCTTTTGAGGCCAGATGAGTTTTGACAGCGAGCAGCTCCCAAACCGCCGCTGACATTTACCGCGGTGGGCTCAGAGGGGGGGTGGGGGGGAAGGGCTGCAGCTCTGGAGTTCTGAGGCTCCACCTGAGGCATCAATATTCAGGGACGGAGGGAAACAGAGGAGAAGCTCCTGACGCCGCGACACGGCAGCGGACCCAAAAGAAGGAAGTGACACAAACGCTGTCAGAATGAAGTGAAATATTGATGTGTTTTTCTGACTGGGACTGACTCAGTCAGAGGCTCATGAGGCGAGTCCCTCTCCAGGAACAAGGTAGGCGCTTCTGCTGTGGCTTCTCTGGGGGAAACACAACGCAGCGCGGCTGAGGAATGAAGTCGGGACTGAAGAGACACGAAAACAAGTCAGTAAAGATGATGACGGTAAGGATCGCAAAGGCCAAAGGTCGTGCACTTCTTAACACTTTTCACCCCCTCCCACCCCGAGGGTGGCAAGTCAGACCTGAAGGATCCTGGATCCTAAATGTCCAAATCCCCATGATGGAACTGTGGAACAGAGGGAAGTCAGAAGCCCAACACTATAAAGCAAGATGGCCGACCTCCATCTCTCTGCAGCTGTTTCTGAGCCTCTACATCAACAGAGCAGCAGCTCACACACACCTTGACCTCTCAGACTCCGCCCCCATCCACACCTCCGCCAGGCTCCGCCCTCGTCAGGAGCTCTGGAACCAAACTACTCACGGAACATCATCATGAAAAAGACGTACTTTAGCATCAGTTTTCATTCAGCATCCGCATTAAAAGGTGCTTCCCTTCATGTTGTTCCAGAATCACAAGTGATTGCACTGTCACTTTTGATTTGAATGATTTTTTGGATGCAAAAGCAGAAATGTTTGGCAGCAACAAGCAATAAAAACGTGATTATTAAAACATCATATTGTTCAGCAGTCTCGTCCGTAGCGTAAAGAAGCAGGAATGACCTTTGACCTTTGCTCCTCCGGGTCAGCTGTACTGTCCTGTTTGCATAGTTTTGTGCTACAGCCATCACTGCGTCATTCCTCAGCTGATTTATATTGCGTTTGAAATACAATTTAACTCATTTTCCTTCACAAAGTTGTGTACAAACTGAGCTGAAAGTGTTGAGGCACATGTGCAGGAAATGGTGTGTAGCTCGGCGAGGACTCAGTGAGTCTGGGCTGGCGCCTGTTGATGATGTCACTAAGCAGTTCTGCAGTTTAAACTGCGCTGCAAATGCTGGCTTCCAAAGGTACCTTTACTGCAGATGAATCATTTCTATGCACAACAGGACGAACCCTGTGAGGGAATCCAGGCTGGAAAAGGCGTCACGTGTTGATGACATCACTCTCAGACTCTCCTGAAGGAGTGAGCGCCTCAGTTCCACTGGGATCTTACCACTGTGATTCTCCCTGACTTGTGCAGCGGCTCTCGAGTCAGAGTGAGCTGGCTGCTGCCTCTTTGGTCCCCCTGACTCACCGGCTGCTCTCAGACTCACCTGCTGTGAGTGAAGTGGCTGGATCAAGACTGAGCACTCACCTCTATGGCGTTGCTTCTGCTGTCCAGCTCCTGGTTCCCTGGATCAGACAGAGGTAGAGTGAGAGGGGAACGTGCAGCGTGGCGCTCTGCCTCAGTCAAATCTCACACGCCACACAGTGGCGTCGCCTCAAAACAATGCTCGCGTTTGACAAAATATGTTCCGTCAAAGTTCACAAAAATGGCTCCCAGCAGCCCCACCGTCCTCAGCAAATCTGGTGAGACTCCAGTCCTGCCTCAGCGAGTCAAAACACTGTGAACAAAGAGGACAAACACAGCGCCCCCCACTGGCGTGCCGCACGACGACAGGCTGGATGGAACAAAACTACACATGTGAGCAGGCAGCCGACTCAGCCAAACATCTGTCCCCATGAAACACGACGTTCCCAGTGTTTGGTGAGTAAGTGTGGAACATGGTCTCGTCCCTACTCGCGACGCAGAACGTCACATTTTCCAGGATTTATTTTTGTGGCTAAATCTGTGATTCATCTGAATTTCTTTCAAACAATAATGCGATGCTGATTCATGGAAACGCTACTCTTCTCCTTCTTTCTCTGTGGGCTCCTCCCTTCAGAGGTGGATCACCCTCCTCCATCTCCCCCTGTCCTCTGCTTCCTCTTCTCTCAACCCTCATGTCCTCCTTCACCACCTCCATCCATCTCCTCTGTGGCCTTCCTCTCCACCTTCTGCCTGCCAGTTCCAACATCTCAACATCTTCATCTACCAATGTACTGGCTCTCTCGCTCTCTCTCCTCTGTACATGTCCAAACCATCTCCATCCAGCCTCTCTGACTTGGTCTCCTGAAGACCTGAGCACATGTGCTGTCCCTCTGATCCTCTCATCATCCTGCTCTCACTCCCAGAGAGAAGCTCAGCATCTTCATCTCTGCTCCCTCCAGCTCTGCCTCCTGTCTTCTCCTCAGTGCCACTGTTTCCAAACCACACACCGTTGCTGGCCTCTCCAGCCTTCTGGACACTTTCCCTCTCATCCTTCTTCAGTTTCTGTACCGTGCGTCTCTAAAAACAGCAGAGTGGTGAGTGTGGGCTCATTTGTCAGATTATTATTTAGGCCTTAGAGATACACAGAGCTGTTGATGCACTTTCTGTCAGCCCAAGTTTGGGGCTGAATTGTTTCAGTGAGGAGAGCCTGCGTGCTATAGAGACCTGCGGCAGAAAAACACTGCTGGATCCGGATTCAAAAAGCAAGAACTAGTGTGACCCACTGACAGTGCGACTGCAGCGTAGCAGAACAAGCTAACCACGTTAGCATCCGCGTGGATCAGTCCTTTGACTCTCGTTCGATCTGGTTTTGAAAACAAAGTGTATATCCAGAGAGGGATAAGGCATCGCGTCACCGCGGCTCATAGAAAACTTCTGGGGAGGAACATCCATTTTCATATTGCCATTATTATTACTATCATTATGTTCATGACCGCACGTTACTCCAAAGCACTTTCCTGGTGACCATGGCAACAAAGCTGCTTCTGGTTCCGATGAACTCATGATGTTCACTGGTTGGTTCTCCTGGTGCAGCTGCAGCAGACCCTGAGCCTCTGAGCTGTGAGTGTGTGTGTGTACCTGCTGGCTGGCCTTGTTTACCACGCAGCTCCCGCTGAGCGCCGTTGTTCTTGATGGCGTGACCCTTGGCCCCCTGCTGCTTCTCCAGCTCCCCTGCAGAGAGCAGAAGAGCCCGTCAGCACGGTGAGCAGACATGAGGCTGAGCGGTGAGCAGGCGGCCAGGTGGTTCAGGTTCAGTCTTTCACCTTGAAGTCACCTTGAGCCAGCAGGACTGGCTCCTCTGGTGCTCTGAGAAGGTGAGAGTGTCTGCAAATGAAGCTGATAAACACGAGAGTTTGGGGTGAGAGGAAGCTTCTCTGGACCTCTCTGGGGGGCGCTGCGCTGCAGGCTCACCAGCGTCTCAGCGTGGAGCGGTCCAGGGTCCCGCTCCAGCCACTGAGGGACCCTGAGGTTTGTTTCAGTGATTTACAAGGCAGCAGATTACTGGGATTACACGGGAAGCTCTTCTTCAAACAAGGATGTGACATGGAGATTCCAAGGCTCCAGGCCACGGCGGAGTTAAGCCCTCCTCCCTCGCTCCTGTCAGATTATCCTGTCGCCGCCCGCCTCTTCCTCCCTCCAGCTCTGTTCCCGACCCTGACGATCTTGATTTCAACACCCTTGACTTGTTTCGTTGGGCAGAAAGCTGCACTCCATCAAAGCCTGATCCATGAGAAACGCACCAACCAACACAGCAGATGATGCTGCGCGTGATGAAGGGCTTCAGACGTCTTGTGTCACATGTGCGTCACATGACTGAGCAGCGCTATCATGAGTCGTGTCCCAGCATGCACTGCAGGCCTGAAGGTCACACCTTCCTCCTGTGAGGGACGTTGTTCTGTGGACTTTATCACACTTGTATCACAAGTGTTGAAGTTCTGAGCTTTGTATTTCATTTTATTTTCATTCTGGAACCCTGGCTCCGCCCCCGACAGAGAATTTCTGGCTCCACCTCTGAGGAACAGTGCTTCATGTGGCAATAAGGGCAGTGTGTTGGTGTCACCAGGGTTTGAGTTAAGAGTCGATAAAAGCGCTTGCTGTCTAGGACCCAGAAGAAAATCATCCCAGGCCCTTTCACACGCCTCCATGGTGGTGTATCTACCAAACGTGTCCCACCTGCCGCGGGATGATGACGTCACACCCGGCATGTACGTATGTGAGACAGAGGAAGGTGGAATAAAGGATTTCAAGGCGCTTTCTACCACATGCACAGCATTTATTTCCACAAAACACCATGTTTGTCATCGAACCGTTTCTGTCTGCAGAACAACACGTCACGATTGGCTGACACGGAAGCGGTAGAACGGATTTGTTTGGGCTGAAAACTCCTCCATCGAAGCACACTTCCCCCTGGCAACAAATGTCTCTGGAGGTGTTTAAGTGACCACCGTGGAGACTAGTGTGAAGAAAAACAAAGCTCCGTACACGTCAGCCAATCACGACGCGTGGTATTTTCTGGAAATACATGTCACACACGTGGTAGAAAGCGCCATGAAATCCTTCATTTCTATTTCCTCTGGCTCATTAGACCATTGAAAAAAAGATATTGCACATGCCGGATGTGACGTCATCATCCTGCGGCACCTGTGGTGGCTACACGGTTCTGGTTCCTGAAGGCCGTTTGGAACCAGCCCGTGTGCCCAGACGGAGAAAAGAAGCGGAGGGAGCGGGTAACAAGCCTCTCCCTCCAACTGGGTGAGTGTGGGCACTGCTGCAGAACATGTGGCCGGAGCGGCACCTCTAAGAGGCCGCCCCTTGAGTCAAGCTGAAGCCCTCGCTGAACTTCAAAGCCGCGCCAAATCACCGGAGCAGTCGAAGGACTCACACTCGATCCGGATCTGCTCCATCTCAGACACCTCGGCGATGGACTCCTTCAGGTCTTCGATGAACTTCAGCAGCTCCTCGGCACTTTGCGCGCAGAAATGCAGAACCTGCTTCTTGTCGGAGCCGAAGGGTGAGATGATGGTGATGCCGTGAGGGTAGTCTGCAGGGGGCCCAGGGGAAGAGCAGAGACTTCAGCAGGTCCACTCCACCGTCAAGCCTGCTGCACCACTTACACTCGTTGTCAAACAGGTGGAATTGCATCCCCAGCAGACCCATGGCTTTGCAGAAGGTGTACGCCGCCGTGCTCTTCTTCTTCGGGCAGAGCTTCAGGATCTGAGGAGAAGATCAGGATGAGTCCAGCACGACCTGCGCCGCCTCTTCCTCCACTCACTGTCATCCGTCTCAGTGCTTTTGACCTTCACTGAAGGTCAAATCTAAGGAGTGAACGGTGTCTTTCACAGGAGCCCAGGGGCTGGACCGAACAGACTCGGCCAGTGCTCTGACTCAGAGTGAGGCTTCGTGTAAATATTAAAAATGAAGGACCTGGAGGTGACCTTCACTGAGCCGCAGTGGAGCGACTGCTCGCTCTCTTTTGGTGATGGATGAGTAGCGACACGACTTAGCCCCGCCTCCACAATCTGCTGGGGGCGGAGCTACAGCCAGTGGCGAGTCAAGACCCCGGGGCCATCAGGACCTTCAGAGGAGGGTCACCTGCTCAGTCATGAGCACTGTGAGCAGCTTCTCCTCCATGCCACTCCTTCATGTGCGTCACCATAACCTCTGGGCTCTGAATGGTTCACAGAAGCTGCGACCTGCTGCCGCCTCACACCCCCCCCACTCCCACACTGTACTGCAACAGTGTGACTGAGTAAATGAGTGGACCATACAGTAACAGGGTTGAGCCTCCAGCAGGGGGCGCTGGGCAGATCCTCGGCAGGAGAGAAGCACATGAAGAAGAGCTGGGCTTGTTACCACGATGAGATCGTTGAAGAGGAAGACTTCTCTCTGGTGCGCCGCCTGCTTCTGGGCCTTGTTCACGTCGGTGACCTCGAAGAGTCGACTGCAGCAGACCAGTCTTCGGTGAGGGACCGACAGGACCTGCGCCCACCAAGAGTCTGGTTACTTCTCACACCAAGGTGTCGCACGTTTCCTCTGGGAGGAAGCAGCAGCAGCAGCAGCAGCAGCCGCTTGAATGAGTCCGGTGAGTCAGAGCTCATCCCTTCTAACACGCGGCCCTCGGTGCAGCACTGCAGCATTTCTGCGGTGCGTCGCGAGGATGCAGCGCTCAGTCAGGACCAGTCACCGTCACACACCTCTGCTTCCTTTCATCCATCCATTCAGGGCTGTTAACCGGCACTTCATTTTCAGCTGCATGTTGCATGTTTCTCCTCTCCCACACTGCAGTGGGAATCCATGTTGCACCAGACCACCTGGAGTGGCGAGCTGACTCTCAACCCTGGAGAGGAGAAACTGCTTCTCTGATTCCTGACTGATTCATCTGAAAGTTTAGCAGCAAATCCAGCAGAGGTTTCTTCTCAGGCTCTTGAAGAAGACACTTCTGAGCGCGTGCCGTCACCATCCGTCAGCGGGATCCGGCGACAGCTCCGGCAGCACCTCATCCATCAGCTGACGCTGAGAGCCGCAACACGGAGCAGAAGAGGACGGCAGCCAGCCTCGCCGAGTCTCAATGACAATGTGAAAGTCGACCGATACAAATGGACAAATCTGTTCATGCGGAAACGTCTCCAGCGCCTAGCTGGACTCTGACGTTGGAATTGATCAAACAGTTGTTATGAGCTTAACCTTGCAGAATCATTTCAAAGAGAAACAGCAGCAGACATGGATTGATTCTGAGACGGTGTCAAGTGCAGCAGGAGGCGGCGCTCCAACACGCTAGCTATGTAGCGCTGTGCCATCCTGGGAACACTTGCTTTGTCCTGCAACTACTCAGCCTCCCGAACACAGCAGGCGCACCTCCCGTGCCGTCGCAACTTTATATCACCAGGCTTCATGGCAAAGTGTCTTCCATGAAGCCTGATCGATGCATCGTCACGTCTTCTATAGGTGCGAGTAATGCAATATAGATGAGCCGCTCACGCGACAGCAGGCCTGGAACAACCCACGGCTCCCGGGCCTCATGTGGCTCGTTCCCCAGTTTCATGCGGCTCTTCACCAAATGAGCCGCAGAACTGGCTGTGGTTTTGGTCAAGTTGCTGTTGAGATGATGGTTTATACAGGAAAGAAGAGGAAAGAGTGAGAGCTGTTCCAGTGAGATGTCCAAATAATTGACTGGCGTTTAACTCTGAAACATAAACAATAAACCTGGCCGCCGGTTTGTGATGTGAGTGTGGGTCCTCAGACTTGGAGCCTCATCAGATCCACCATCAACACCCCTGACGTGACTCAGTTCCACGTGTGTCCTTCCCTCAACTAAAGCTCTGGCATGTGTTTCACCTGTGGTTCACTGTTGATGGAGGTGAAGTCCGTGAAGAGGAGAGGCTCCAGTCTGCAGCGTGGCTCACACACACACAGAGCGGGGCCACGTTATTGGTGGCAGGAGCCACGTCCAAACATAGAGGAGTCAAGTCAATCTACGCCGCTTGATATTTCCAGGAGGATCAGGGTCAAATGGAGGAGTTTGAAACGTGAACCAGCAACCTGGTGACACACAGGGAGGAGCTTGAACCACTGTACTGAGTCAGGTGAGCAGCTGTTCAGGTGAAGCCTCACAGCCTGACGTGTTTGGAGCATGGGCTCTGTTCAGCAGCACAGTAGAACAGTGGGGCTCTGAGCCTGGGACTGGTGGGCCAGGCCTGCTATGGAGCGTCTCTCAACACCATGCTGTCGCACCCTGGGAGAGGGAGAGACCAGCAGGCTGCTCTGCCCTGCCACAGACACCAGAGCACTGGACAGTCATGGGACCACTGGCAAGAAAAGAATCCTAAAAGTTTGCGTCTGCTTATACAATGACGACTCACACCTCAAGAGGCTCGGCCCGACCTCAGGTCCAACACCAACTCATCACCATGTAGCCACTGAAGGAGAATGAGGCTTTGATTTACCAGACTCTCAACGTGGGGTTTGGGTAATAGCAGTAGCACTTGGAAAAAAAACAGTTGTACAGCAACATCAAATGAAAACAGAGTCATCTGTGTGAAACAGTCCTCACAGGGCAGCGGTGAACTGACGCTGAAGCAGCCTCACCGTTTTCATGCCAACGATCGACTGCTCCACCTTCGACACGTAGGTCACATGGTCTTCGTTGGAGCGGAGTTCTCTCAGCTGTATTCGCTCGTAGATGCCCACCACTATGTCACGAGGGATGTCGGCTCCGTCGTCCACACCTGAGGAGCACACACACACGACTCTCATCCTCAGCCTAGCTAGCCGGGGTGAAGGGGGCTGTGATGGGCGGAATCTGCCCATGTTCTCTGAGGTTCCACCACGGTCGTACATGAAGGTTGAGCCGAGGAGAGCGGGATAGAGAGCAAGAGATTTTAGCGCCTACTTCTGAAAACGCCTCCTGATTGGCTGAAAATAGAGGAGCCACCTGTGAACGGTTTATTCCGTTGAATTTGAAACTGAAAAAAGTGAAGCACCACTACGCACCAAATCATCAGGAGTTCTGTCAGCCAGCAGAGGTTTGGCCTGCAGCAGGAGTGAGGCAAAACAGCTCCGGAGCAAATATTTACTGAGGCGTTTGTTTGACTACTTTAACCATCATCATTAGCATTTTCCCGCCGCGCTCACGCTGGATCTGTATGGGGGCCCAATCGGGACATCAAGTCATTTCACCGTGCCAGCCAGAGCTGGGAAGATGTGTCGGCGTTTGAGTGGAGGCGAGGCTCGAGGTGCGGACAGACGCTGATGCAGCCTCGACATCGCCAGTCACACTTCACCTCATGTTGAGAGAAACGGTGGAATACACCGGGAAAACAACGACTCTGTTTCGTCTGCTCTCGTTTCACTCCACAAAAACGAGGAGTTTTTACTTTGGAAATCTTTTTCCGTTGACTCGGCATCAGGCTCCTGTTCAGCTCAAGCGCAGTTTGTCCTTGTGAACATTTTTAATCGATCAGAAAACCTGCTGCAGTGGGAGGGGACCTCCACGTTTGAGTCGGGATGAAGGCGGGTGACGCTGCATGCTAAAGTCAGCGCACACATCCCTCGTACCGTGTTCAGTTTTGACGGACTGTTGTGGCCCCTCGTCTGATGGAGCGAGGCCCCTGCTGTCAAAACCTTCAGCAAGTGACTGAAGACACCTGCTGTGATGATGTCACGGTCTGACCGAGGAATTCACACCTACCTCTCAGGTTTCGTATGAAATCCTCTAAGAGCATCTTGCGGTCCGGCTTGATGTTGGGGCTGTACATGTCAGTGTTCAGCAGGATGATGGCGAAGGCCAGGATGAAGATGGTGTCGGGGTTGTGGAACTGCTGCACCACCTCCGGGTTACACATGCAGTAGCGCTGACTGCAGGCCAGAGCAGAGACACGGATCAGCAGAGGAACAGAAGGGAGCCGGCACAAGGCTGAGAGTCTGTCTCAGCGCCTCAGTCAGGAGCCTCGTGCTCCAGCTACGGCTGAGGATGCTGACGCTCTGCAGAGTCTCCGGCTGCACTTCTTCACCACTCACACAGGACCCTGTTATGCAACCCTATCGATGAATACGCTTCCTCCTGGTGCCAGTCCGGACCCCCGCTGACGCGCGGCTGAGGTCCCAGTGTCGCCAGCCCAAGCGTCCGCGCTCGTGACACACAGGCTTTTCTCCCTCCTGGGGCCGAGGCAGTTTACGTGGCCCAGAAGAACTGGGCACATGGACAAAATGGTAGAAAGCCCAAAGCATGAGACGCCTGTGTCAACGTAGGACGCAAAAGTCGAGTCCCAACAGAGGCCCCAGGAGTGAAGCTCCTCCATCTTGGCCTCTCTTTTGGCCCCTCGTGCGACTGGCGCTGACCCCTGAAAGAAAGAGACTTCTGGCAGGCAGTCCAAGGCCCAGAACCTGCAGAGACTCCGCCAACTCTCATGTATACGGCCTGTGAAGCAAAGGAGGACAAACAAGTCTGGTCTGAGGGGCATCTCACCTGAAGGCCTCGATCAGACGCTCCACCTTCTGGGCCTCCCCCTGCACACGGATGTGGGCCTGGAACTTCCTCAGAGCTTCATCCAGCTCCATCCCAGAGAAGTCCATCTCATCCACCACGCAGCTGCAGAGAGAAGGTGGGCCTCAGTGTCGTGGACATCAGAGAGTCAGCGTGGACGGAACGTTGAGAGGGTAAACTGCCTGTTTTCCTGAGGACACTCGGCCAGTTGAGCCTTCACCAGCCGGATGACTCAGGCTTGACCGTCACGCGCCTCTGATCGCCCTCTCTCTCTCTCGCTCTACCTCCTTGTCGTCACTTCACATTAACGTAACCCTCCTAACTGCATCCATCCGGTGGCACTAGACGCAGCTTGGCCGACATCGCACGACGTGATCCGCCATCTCTCCGTGCACATCAGCTGATCCGCTGTATTTTCAAGGCGGCGTTGACAGCTCCGCGAGAGGGAAACACTTCGTGGGAATCCGATGAATAAAGGATGCCAAGCATGAAACACAGCAGCTCCTCGGAGGGCTACGTTTCCTGGAGGGCTACCATTTGCTTTGAATAATGAAGAACGTTTAACTGCCACGGTTTACGTTTGAATAATTGAGAGCGAAACAAGGACCTGAAACTCCTGTTGTTCTGGGCTGGAAATGTCTTCAGCTGTGACCCAGGCCGTGCGGCAGGCTGAAGGGGAGGCGGCAGGAAAACCAACCTTCCAGGATTCATTTCACCATATTCTACTCCGCGGCGTGTGAGGAGGACAGAAGCAGCATCTGGCTGATGAGGTGCCACTCACTCGAGGACGTCTCGGTTGAAGGGCTTCTTGCTGTTGCCCAGAAACTCTCCGATCATCTGCCGACTCAGACCTTTCCTCTGAAGAAGGAAGTGGGCGACGCCGATGGGAGTGTCCGGGATGAAGCCTCTGGAGATCAGAAACTGCAGGCCTTTGTCGGGGTTCCTGAGGAGAGAGGGGGAGGAAGACCAGCGTAAGCTCACGTGACAGGTGAAGTAAGAAGGCCTTGCCATTTTGACCTCAAATAAGAAGTCAAACTAAAAAAACTAAACATGAAGGTGTGAAGCCCAGACGTCCTGTGTGAGTGTCATCACTCCTTCCACTTTATTCTCTTCACTTGACACTTTTTTTCCACGCCACCGTGTCAAACCTCAGATCCAGAGGTGAAGGGGAGTTCAGTGCGGAGCTGTGGTGGCACATGGGGATGTTTCTGCACCACGGACTCGTCACACGTCGCCAGCTATGTTTGACAGTCGGGGTGACTTTTGTTCCTCTGTGTTTATTACCGCGCTGCGTCTCAGAGCTTCTCTGCTGTGTTGATAGCTCGCTATCGTGGCGTGTTTACGCTGCTTTGAGGCAAACGTTCAGCTAAACACAGATGGTTGCAACTGGTCCCTCATTCTTTCACCTGGTTCCACCTGGTTCTGATGAGGCTCTTCATCTGCTGGTGAGAAGAACAGGCTTCCATGCTCACTGGCTCCTTCTGAACTCTCATCTTTCTCCTCTGATCCTCACCTGCAGAGACATGATCCACCTCCACTGACCTCACAGAGGCTCCGTTCTGGTTCTGGCTTGGATTCACTTGGAACTGGATTCACGCTGTATTCCAATTCCTTCCTTAATCCTCAAAAATGCACGTTCTTGCTGATACTGGAAGTTCAATTGAGCAATAAGACTGAGGAACGTAGAGGAACACCACGACCTCGCTTGGTATTGAGGGATACCCAGAATGCCTTGCACAGTATCCGGTGACACTTGAAACATTCTTCAACTGCTTTTCAGTTCCTGAGGTGTAAAACTTCACAACAGGAGCAGCAAAACCTAGTTCTGGGCCTCCAGAGCTTCACTGGTGCAACTTGAATTTGATGATATTCAAATGTGATGATGATAAACCCTCGAATTAATGACAGGCTTTTCTAAAAGATATTTGGGGCTGGAGCTTAAATGCTGAAGGGTTGCAGGACGGATTCAGTCGTGTCAGAACGTGACGTGAAGCAGAGGCAGGAGCGGTGAAAGCTCCGATCACAACATGAAATATGGACCATTTTTAGATGAATGTGAGGTAAAAATACGAGCATGAATAAAAGATGGAGGGAAGAGCGGAGAGTCCAGCCGCTCCGCGTCTTAGAAGCTTGGTGGAGGTATTTCGGGCCCCTTTCAAGGCACATTTCACCGGCCGGACTGGCGCGAGGCGACGGTAGAGATGCGCCTGCTTGGACGTCACTGTGGCTCAGCCTCCTGCACGGTAAGGACGCGCACATGTAGCAGCGACGCGGGATGAAGAGGACGCAAGCCACTGGAGCAGCAGCAGTCCAGCGCTACTCTCTATAAACGTCAGGCCAAACAGCAGCTGCAGCACAGATCATCTCTACCAAGCAAAAGCTGCGTGACACAGTGGACTGAGTGGCGGCAAGATGGCGGCCACATCTCGGCTGGCTTGAGGCGCAGGGGCTGAACACAGGTGCGTCTCCGTTCCTCCTGCAGTCCGACACATGGAGGCTAAGATGTTGGATGTGGATCCAAGCTGGAGGTGTGAGCACACCAGCGCAAAGAACCTCACGATGCCACTTCGGTGACAATACCATGGTATCCTGAGGCCTACACACACAGTTTGATGCAAAGCAGATAGTAACAAAGTCCAAACTATGAATTAAATCATCTAGAATGGTGGTTCTCAGCTGGTGGGTCGGGCCCCAAGTGTGGGTCACAAAGTGCTTTCATTTGATCATACTGTTGAGTTGTATATGAAGTTCATTCAGTTCCTTCAAATCAAATATCGCTCCGTTTATTTACTGATCCGACCCGATCGTTCCAGACCAGTTGTCGACCACGGATCTGGAATGATACATGGAGTCGGACAGCTGTGATGCCTTGCTGCTAACTACCACCACCCTTGACGCTTGACCTCCAGGACGCAGGCTCCTGACCTCACACTGAACACGCTGCTGTCACACATATATATATATATATTAAAATATAAAAGAAACACATATATAATACGTTCTGACGCAGCACTTCCCCTGGTGACCCAAAGTCTTGGTCCTATTCCGTCCGAGGCCAGAAAGACTGTGATGTTGACATTTCCCGAGCGGGACTGACGCTGATGTGCTTCAGTATCCAGAGCAAATGTTGTTCTCCCCATGCATCTGCTTCCTCAGCTCACCATCTGGACGTGTGAGCTTGTCATTACGTGTCGGGCGGTTTAGCAGGGAAGTGAGTGCAGATGAGCGTCGGCCAACTTCGCCACACTCCGGACAGCTGACTCTGTCGCCGCGTCAGACCTGCGCCTGGACTCACTTCCAGCTACAGAGTCAAACACATGAACTGCTGATGACCATGGTGTCGTCGTCTAATGCTTCACTTCATGTCGGATGAACCAGTGGTGCTTTTTCCTGGGCTTCTGGCTCCACTGTTTTTGAGTGCTCAGTTTTAAATAGGTGCTGTTGTGTTCCGAACATGTCTTTTCAATTGATTCTGACGTCACCGATTTGACTCTAAGACACGAGGCTAGGTTATTATTCTAGACTCATATAATAACCTGACAAGTTTCATAAGATTTCTGAAGATATTGCAGTGAAATTACCGGGAAACGTTGATGCTGGTCCTCACAGGGACAAGATAATGAAACGTTCTATTTGGAGCCAAGACGGCTGCTCTGTACAGACTGAGCAAAAATTGCCGACAAAATTGTTTGGGGGTGGCTGGACGCTGGAGACTGCTGGGGCACCGTCGCGGCCCACATCACGCCTGCTCTTCCAACATGCGGAGCACAATGACGCTTCTTTCAGAGAGAGTCATGTGACATGAGCTCAGCGGTGGAGGTCTGGCTTCTCTGAGTGCCTTTCCAGTTTTGTATTTGTTTATAGTTCATGAATTTAGAGCCCATTCACTTGAGTCAGAGGCTTATTTCCAATTCCATTCCCTTCCATTCATCTTCATCTACAGGCTGCATGATGTACCCAGTATTTCAGTGCTTATTCCTGGACATTGTTTCACAAATACGGTGAGGATGAGAAAAAATCTCTCTGAAATGGCTTTTAGTTCCTTATCTTCAGCTTCAGAATCATCACTCAACCTGCATATGTTCCTCAGTCCGCCAGTGAAAGGTGGCCCACCAAGCTGCTGACAGACCAGTAGAAGAAGAGGCTACTCACACGTTGAAGAGATTGAGGCCGATGCGATAGAGGCGTTTCCTCATGACATCCGTGGACAACATGGGGGACTTGCAGCTGGCAGGGTTCTCACAGTGGTAGCGCGGCAGGCTGAGGATCATGGCTTGAAGAGCCTCCTTGGACGAGGCCTCGGAGGTGGAGCGCGCCTCGGTGGAAGTGCTGCTGCTGCTCATCTGCTCCGAGCTGTTGTCTGCTGTTTCAGAGCCGCTCCTCTTGGCTCCCAGAGGCTCCACCACCAGAGAGGCCCCGCCCGCTGCTACAGGCACCTGCGGTGTCGGGGCTGGCACCGTGGAGTCAACCAGCTCTTTGGCAGCCACCTTGTTCAGAGGGGTTAAGGGAGGCTGGTCTTCTTCCCTCAGCTCTTCACTGGGAGGCGGGGCCGGGAACTCGGCGTCCTGGTCGCTTCCCTCCCCATCCAGCTCAGGTGGGACAGGCGTCTCTTGCGGGGGAGGAGGGAGATCTACGGGTTGCTCTGGGATCTTGACAGGAGGAGGGGGCGCTGGTGAGGGTTCAGGGCTGGGGACCTTTGTAGTGGAGTTCAACCAGCTCCCGTCTTGCTGAACGCTGCTCCCTAGCGTGACTGAAGTGGACGACTCCACAACTGAAGAGGAGACTCGGATGTTCTGACTGTCGATCTGCACGGTCACGTCCCGGAAAGCCATCATCAGCTTGCTGGCACTTTTGGAGAGCCCGCTGGGGTCCAGCGGGCTTGGCTGAGCGAGCGCCTCCCCCAGCGCGCCGCCCTCCACTCCGGCCGCCGCAGAATCCACGGCGGCTTTGAAGGAGTCGGAAGTGAACTGGTAGGCGCCGCCTTCCTGCAGCGAGCACATGGTCTTCAGACTCCAGTTACTGAGAGCATCGTCTATGGACTTGGCCAGGGACTGGACCTGTTCGGTGAAGGAGTCCTCCAGGTCGGTGAGGCTGCCGCCCACCGTGGCGGGTAAGGACGGGGAGCGCACCAGTGGGACGCCTGCCAGGTGGCAGCCTTCGGCCAGCGCCCGCTCAGCAGAGAAACCCTCCGTGTTTTGTACTCGGACCTTGCGCAGGGAGATTCGCCGAGGCAGGCGACTCTCCAGGAGGGAATTGCGGATTTTCTCAAAGTTTTTGCTGAGCTGGTACTGGCGGAAGGCAGTCTGGATTTTGCAGGCGGCATGGCGGGAGATGAGGTGGCCACCGTACTTGTGCTCTAACATTTCGATCTGAAACAGAGAGACGGAGAAAAAGAGTTCCGTTGTGAGGGTAAGCCATGAAAAAACATTTGATATCTGACAGAGTGACATAGATATCAGACTATTGAACTGACTCGCCGGGAGAAGAGATCAGTTAGGAAGTAGACTCAGCGGCCACTCCAGGATTTTGGTACTGTTGCGGTCAAAAATGCCAAATGTTGCTTGTCTTGTTGCGGAGCTCCTGACAGAGGTGTGGATGGGGGCGGAGTCTGAGAGGTCAAGGTGTGTGTGAGCTGCTGCTCTGTTGATGTAGAGGCTCAGAAACAGCTGGAGCGAGATGGAGGTCGGCCATCTTGCTTTATAGTGTTGGGCTTCTGACTTCCCTCTGTTCTACAGTTCCATCATGGGGATTTGGAGGATCCAGGATCCTTCGCGTCCGAATCACCACCATCTCAACAAGGAGGGAGGTAATATGATGCAGCACATGCAGCGTAGAGGGGCGGGGCCAAAGGAACTTGGATTGTGTTCCTATGAGCGATCGCAACATCGCCACCTCCTGGAGGGACTGACTCATTGCAAGCACTGGTGCCAAGGTTTTCAACAGTCCTAAACCTTCACTGCACCCTGCCGTGCCTGAGCTCTCACCCCAAAATAGCCACTTCACAGCTGATGCAAAGTTACAAACATCTCAGGAACACGCTGTCGATCCTATTCACTGTCTCACACATCTGTCCTTTCACCCCAAAATACAACTGACAGAAAGAAGCTTGCCTCACTGCCTTTCACCTGAAGCACCACACATTGGAGTTGCTTGACAGATAGCAGGAGTCCGACCGTCAGTCCAGCTCAAGCCACAGGCCCCCAAATATCAGCTTCATCCCCAGCGCAGTGGCGCACCCCTGACATGGAAAAGGGAAGGCAGGGTTGAGCTGAGAGAAGCAGATCCAGTCAGTACTCCAGGTGACCAGGTGGCAGACGGCAGGCTTTATTCTCCCGGGTCTTTTCTCATGCAACATCTCCATTTCCTCTCAGTGACTCCACTCGTATACCTCAGCCTCGCCCTCCACGCGACTCCTTTCACAAGAAGAAACATCTTTTCCTTTCTTTAAAAATCCCCTTATTTAGTCCTCCTTGTCTCTCTCTTGACTCGGCATGACTCGTGTTTTTGTGCTTCCTTGGTTTCTTCACTACAGCAGTTTGGCCAAAGCTGCATTGTAAAAAAAAAAGGAAGAGGAGTTTAAGCTGACGGCCTGCGAACTGGTAATCTCCACAAACACAGACCAGGTCTCCCTCTCAGCTGTAAACTGTCTGAAACTGAGCCGGCTATTCATCAGAAAAACTGGGAGGGAGGGGGATTTCTTCAGCAGGCGCACCAAGATAAGATCGGCGTGTGACAAGTGCGGCGTGTCACCAAACATTCTTCAGGTCCTTCTCATTGCCACGAGACACGGTGGACGTGGGGAGCGTCACCCCACCATCAGCTGCAGAATACACTCTCGATAAGTGCTGCCAGAGATTCACAGTGACGAGACCAAAATACACAGCAGGGACTGAAGGAAGACACGGTCCATGCAGTACCGCAGGGGCCCCTCCAGATGTCAACCATCCACTAGGAGTCGCATATGTTTTGCAACGTGAGCCGCTTGCTATGCTAAGTTGCAATGCTACGCTGCCGTTTCCTTCGTCTATATCTGTTTGTTGTCTTTTCACCCCAAGCGTGTCACGGGCCCGTCATTACGCCACGCCCCCTAGGGGGCAGCAGAAGCCACATCAGGAAGCAGTGCATTAAATAGCTTCATCATAGCTTCCATGACGGTTCAAAGCGATCGCACCCTCACCGTGACCCACAACATCCACCTGACACACCAGGCGTGTTAGGGGAATCCAACGTTTCCTCTCACCGGGCATTTGATGGTTTAGCTGTCTGACACGTTTAACAAAGGCTGAGCTGCAGACGAGACACGTTTCTCATGTCACGCCAGCAGAAAGGACTTGGTGTGTGTGGTACCAAAAGTGTCACACAGCAACACTGGACGTTCACCTTCTGATCCGTCACGAGTCATGAACCCTTCGGCCGATCAACACGCCATGAGAATGCTGCATCCACTCGGGAGAAACCCCCCTTCCCCCGTGGAGGAAGCCAATCCATCATCTACTTACAAGAGAACTGGAATGACACTGAAATCCTCCATTCAGATCCATCCAGAGCAGCGCTGCAGTGGAATGCAGCCAGAATTTTAAGGCTGACATTGTCATCTGCGCTCTCCACTCTCACTGCTGGGTAACTGCAGGGTGACCTGCGGCAGCAGCCCGTCTCGGGTGCAGGAGGAAGAAAGTGAGGCAGCCGCATCACGTGTGGCCGCAGGTGAGATGAATTGCTCAGCTGTGGGAGCAAGAGTTCATTCCCTTCGCTTCTCCACAGCCCGACCACTATTGAGTGAAATTCTCAAACGGGCTGCATTAGCCATGAAGCCAGCGGCGCCTCGTTCCTCCACTGTACTTACAGACGATGAGAGCGCCGTGGCCCAGAAAGCGCTGGCAGAAGATCTGCGCTCAAATATTTATCATGTTTCACACAAGAAAACTCAAACAAATGAGGAGCGGAGCGGAGCTCCAGGCGCTGGACATGTGATCCAACACTGAGATGAGGCCTGCGCCACATCTGGGTCACCACACATCTGCGAGTGATGGACAGACTCTGATGAAGCGAGAGCATCTGTGCTGCGCTGGCCTCGGAGCTCTGGAGGTTACAGCAGGACGCTGCTGCAGGGCAGAAGCAGAGGCACCACCTGCAAGCCATGCTTTTCCACTTCATCTGGACTCCACTGGATCAGTGGGGTTGGACATTTATCAGCCCTTAAAGATGTCCCCATCGTGGGACGAATACCTGTCCGTCCCATCTGACAGGTTCTGGCTAGACCATTAGAGACAGAGCAACCTTGATGTTGACTGGTGAGACTCTGTCTCTGTCAAGCTCAAGGAGAAAAACCAACTCAGAAACTGAGGATATTTTAGAGACATGGAAACAGGGATCATTTTGACGCCAGTGAGTCTGTAGATCGAGGTGGGAAGACACTGAACTGGCACCAGTTTAGTGAACCAGCTGCTCGGTGTAGTTGCCATCAGATGTATCAGTGATGCCAGCAGGTCACGCAGCATGGCAGATGAACTGAAGAAATAGTGACGGGTAGATGAGGCTTCATGACACAGTAGTGAAGGGTAGCTGAGGCTTCATGACAGAGTAGTGAAGGGTAGATGAGGCTTCATGACACAATAGTGCAGGTTGGATGAGGCTTCATGACACAGTAGTGAAGGGTAGATGAGGCTTCATGACACAGTAGTGAAGGGTAGATGAGGCTTCATGACACAGTAGTGAAGGGTAGATGAGGCCTCATGACACAGTAGTGAACTGGAGATGAGGCTTCATGACACAGTAGTGAAGGGTAGATGAGGCTTCATGACACAGTAGTGAAGGGTAGCTGAGGCTTCATGACAGAGTAGTGAAGGGTAGATGAGGCTTCATGACACAATAGTGCAGGTTGGATGAGGCTTCATGACACAGTAGTGAAGGGTAGATGAGGCTTCATGACACAGTAGTGAAGGGTAGATGAGGCCTCATGACACAGTAGTGAAGGGTAGATGAGGCTTCATGACACAGTAGTGAAGGGTAGATGAGGCCTCATGACACAGTAGGGAAGGGCAGATGAGGCCTCATGACACAGTAGTGAAGGGTAGATGAGGCTTCATGACACAGTAGTGAAGGGTAGATGAGGCTTCATGACACAGTAGTGCAGGGTGGATGAGGCTTCATGACATAGTGCCCTGACTGTCAGAGGCCACTAGCTGATGCAGTCTGCCGTAAAATGTTTGGACTCGAACCACTCATTCAATGGAACCTCTCATCATTTCTAAACCAAGAGCGCCACCTAGTGGCCTCAGAACACGAGGACAGGGTTTCACGGTGCCTCATCCACACATCACAACAGTCATGTCACAACAGAGAGTGTCTCCCATCACGTCTGCGCGGGTGAAGACACCCGGTGGAGATGGAGCATGTGAGGGAGGAGTCCTCCAGCTGTCTACTCAGAGTGACACAGGGTGACTTCATCCCGGTGGAACCACCCCTCAGATGGCAGTGGATGATGCAGTGCAGATGTCGGACGGCGGCTGCGTCTGATGGAATGCAGCAGTCTGCCTTCCCTTCTCTCCCCGGTGATGAATAAACCATCGGCGTCCCGTTCCTGATATAAGTGGGTTTTCAGGGAGAATCACAGGCCGCCGCAACGCCATCAGTCCGAGCGCCGCCGCGCCGCGGATCCGGACCAGCGGAACAAACACGCGGGGACTGTGCTGTAAAGCAGTGCAGAAATGCCGACTCCTCCAGTTCCTCGCTGAACACCAGCGCCATCGCCTTCACTGTTTCCAGATGAATCAATACTTGATTTACTCCAGCGTCTGTCCACACAGCTGCTCACTCGCAGGCTCCTTCTGCTGCTCCATCTTCTCAGTGAGATGAAACCAGGAGCTGAGCCCAGTGAGAAAGACCCACGCTCGTCCATTCACACCACGACAGCCTGGCCTGACTCCACACCTGGTCACGACCTCCGCAGGACTGCTGAAGCCACACAGGCTCACGGGATGGATGAAACACCTCCGTCACTGCACTGACAGACCTGATGGAGCCACCTCTTCCCTGCGCCTCTCCATGTTCCTGAGAGAGGAGCAAGTGTGTTGGTGACTGGAGCAGCTTCCACCCAGCTCTCTCTTCACAGCTGTGACAGGAAACATCTCCATCAAGGAGCTTCTCCAACCTCTGGTCCTGGATCTGAACGTTGATCTGTCCATCATCTTCCTCTGGAGCTGCTGAAGACCTGAAGCACTGAAGCACCAGCTAACTTCTCTCGGAGGAATGAGGACCATCATGGGAACTGAGGAGCAGAGAACACCTCCACAGAGGCTCCTCACTTCAGAGTCTCAGTCAGGAGATGTTTTGAACCAGAATTGAGTCCAGTGTTGTTGTCCCTGTTGCCCTTTTGATGTAAAACTCAATGTAACTTGGTGAAAACAAACATTCAGAATCATGTGAGGAGGGTGTGATATTACATCACGGCAGAAAAAAAACAGTCAAGCATCCATTTTCTTCTGAGGTCCTGTGCCTGACCCTCGCCATGGACCATCATCTGTCCACAGACACACCGGAACGGGGAGTTTTCCACAAGACTCTGGGGACATCACAAGCCCTGGTTGCACTGGCACTCGGAGAACATCCAAATGTTTCACTGTATCTCTAAAGGGCCCTGATCTTCAGGCACAATATAACACAGGCAGCCTGTGGAGCTCATGCTCTCGTCACTTCTCAGACGAAGATCACCAGAGGAATGACCTTGGTTTGACCTTGACCAGCCGAGAGCAGAGCATGGAGCTGGAGACACACAAGACCTCTGCCAAGCAGCTCCTATGACATCAACGAAGCGTCAGGGATTCACAGCTGCCTGGTGGGACTCCAACTCACACTGGTCCCCAGCAGCTTGTGAGGTCAGTGTCGAATCAACGAAACACAAAATACACTCCGTCACCAGTCACTTATAAAGAGAAGGCCTCTGGCTTATAGCTGGCTCTGAACAGAGCTGACACCAGAGTGAGCCTCCTGCACTTGACCTTCATCATGGTCATCTTCCAGTCACACCTTCATCATCCATCATGAACCTCACTGGCCGTCTTCAGCGTCTCCAACACTGTTGGTTCAACACTGTCTCTCCTCTCTTAGAGAAGTGTGTTCTTATTTCTCACACACAACTCTCCCCTTGTGAGGACCTCTCCCCCTGAACAAACCATCCAAAACACATGGTTCACCTGAACCAAGACTCTCCAAGACTGGAACCCAGTCATTTGGAACTCCTCACCTTCTAATTGAGGCTTTGTGGGGACCGACAAATATGTCCTCGTAAGGGGGTGTGTTTACAAGAATCGGTCCCCGCATGTATAACTCTAAGGTTCACACACACACACACACACACACATACCAAGCTCCTCAGTCGGTGACACCACTCAGAATGAAAGCAGCAGTTTGGGTCCACAGGTAAGTGCTGACTACAAAGCTCCGACTCTCTCAGGAGGCTCAGGATCAGAGCGTGGTCCATTCGTCTCCTTTAGCCTGACACTCATGCTGCACCCCAGTTGCTCACAAGGCTGCAGCTCCACTGACACGTGATCCATGAGCCTGGTCTCAGGGAGACACGGAGTGAGAGGCACTTCAGGTGTGTGGACGGAGAGTGTGGAGTGGAATCGCAGAGACGAACAGCGAAGCTCGGAGCGGTGCGTCTTGTGCGCGTAATGTGGTTCATGTATATCTATGTGGTAATGTGTCATGAAGTAACCGGCCAGGAGAAGACAGTAATCCCTCAGTTATTACACACGTGGGGCAGATTTGGTCAGACTGCAGCTGTCCACAGCCCCTCAGACCAGCAGCCGCTCGGCCTTGCCTCACTCTCGGAACCCTACTGCAAACATGTCCAAACCAGCACCGTATTTTCTGGACTATAAGCTGCAACCTTTTCTTCCTCGCGGTCTGAGCCCTGCGCCTTATACAACGACGCAGCTAATATATGGACTTTTACGAGGGATGCTCCAGTCGATCGGCCACCGATTATGAGAAGCAGATCTCGCCGTGATCGGTCATTGCCGATCACCAAATCTGATCACATGTGACAGCCAGCGCTCTGATGAAGCCCCGCCTGCAGTTTGTGATGCGTCGGCTCCTCCCTCCCTGCGACTCGCCGCTCGCTTGGCAACAGCGTGTCGACTGTGGAGGCGTTTTCAGTCCGTCATGTAAGGTTTGCATCCTGCAGCACATGCGCGTTAAAAGGCGTCAGCGCCACAAATTCAATACGATACTTGAAACACCTGCACTCGACGGAGAGTTTTCCGTGCTCATGAAGGTGAACCAGCGGCCACTCGCAGACACCCCCCGGTCTGAGCCTGACGTTCAGAACGCTCCACATATGGCCCAGGAAATAATCCTTCGTTTCATGGGTTCGAGCCAGCGCCGCCGAGCATCGTGGCACATGGAGCTGGGGCTCTGTGCTGCTGTGTAGCAGAAGCTCACGGTGGCTCACGGAAACAGCGCCACTATGTTGTCGGTCCACACCTGTGGTGCTAATGTAGCGCGGCGCTTCCTGAGCGAGCAGGCGCCATCGCCCATTTATCACCGCCCTCTACTCAGTCAAAAGAGAAATAAAATGAATTTTGGAATTCACTTTTTAATGAGGGCTGGTAGAGAGATGAAAGACAGCGAGAAAGTTTCGGGCCCTGAGGGGTGACTCCCCTCCACGAGGCTGAGTCAACAACCCTGGCTCCAGTCCTGCAGTCCACCCATGAAGGCTGCCGCGACTCGATGAGCACTGGTGCTGTGACCTGGACTGACAATGCTCAGTAGGTGGCGCTCTCGGTTGAGCGTGGGCCTTCCCCCCTCCCCCGCCCCCGCCATCACGCCACAATACTAACTTGGTCCTTACAAGGCTCTAATCCTCCGACAGAGGCTTCAGTTAATCCTCCAAACTCACACCAATCAACAACTAGTTTCATTTTCAGCAGCTCCATTCTGGTCCCTGGACTCTGGGAATACATCCCATAATCGCTCCGCCCCTGTTCCACAGCCTCCCGCCCTCACAGATGGTCACCGCACCTCTGTTCCAGTTCAACCTCCTGTGACTCTGGCGCTGTCGTGGCTAAGCTAGCCGCTAGTTCCTCAGACACCAAGGGAGAAGAAGCCATCAGAACTGAGGTAGCAGGTGTTTCAGTGGCCAGCCTCACCGCAGCATCAACAGCAGCACGGTGAACGTGTCGAGTCCTCGGTGGGATTTCTTACCTGAGCGAAGGCTGATGGGCGCGTGGTGGCTACATGGCAATGGACAGCACATGACTGATGGAATGGAGGAGGCGGGGTGACGGCGAGTCCTTGAGGGAGAGCGTGACGTCCAGCCAGGGGAGACATGAAGACACAGGGTGAGACTTGACAGGAGTTCACACCAAACAAAACAGCGGGGAGTTGGCCACCTCCGGCCGGTCGATGGCATGACATGAGGGTGATGATGGAGACTCAAAGAGGGAAGGTGACAAAGACTCCACACATGAGGGCGAGAGGAACGAGGTGAGCAGCCTGGACCCTCCCAGCCACACAGGTGCCCACACACCACCCAAACACATCCCTACCTGCTTGTTTTTGAGGTCAAGCGACAGCTCATAGTCGGAGGTGGCCGAGTGCGAGGCCCCATTGCGCTGCACCCTCAAGGGGGAGGTGGTGTGGTGCAGACTGGCTCTCCTCCCTGCCCCACCTCCTTTTGCTCCTCCCACTTCCTCCTCCTCTGCCTTGTCTGGCGCCTTCTCCTGACTTTCCTTTGCTTCTTCTTCTTCCTGCTCCTGCACACTTTGGGACCCACATTTCTCCGCTCTGACCGGGGAGAGGGTCGGGGCTTCCACCTTTGGTTCATCCACTTGCTCTGGCTTTGGAGCTGATGGAGCTCGTTCCTCGGGTTCTTGCTGCAGGGTGGCTTCAGGATGGGGCTGTGGAGGGGCCTCTGCCGGGGGGCTCGGGGTGGCATCAGGCTGGGGCTGGGGGCTGGCTTCCGGCGGCGCTTCCTCCTGTACGGCTTCCGGCCGGTGTTGCGGCGTCACTTCTGGCCGTGGTGGCAGTTTCGCTTCAGGCTGAGGTTGGGGTTGGGGTTGTGGCTGTTGGGGTGGGGTTTGTGGCTCTTGCTGCTGCGGATGTGACTGGGCCTCACTCTGCAGCTCCCCCTCTCCTCCCTTACCATCCTGCCCCGAGTCTGGAGAAAGGTCATCGCTGCAGAAAGGAGGAGAAAATGCAGAGTGAGGTTGCTGCTGCGTCCGTGCTGCGCGCTCACATCTTCTCCAGTCTGCATGGGTCACTGGGAAGACCCTGCCCTCCTCCCTCTCTGGGCTATCAGGGTGAGCTCACCCGCCTGGCTACCTCTAGTGAGGACATACAGTGAAAAGGAGGAAGATGAACAGCGTAAAAGGGCTGGAAACCCACCTTGACATCAAACAAAATTCAGGATTACAGAAGCGTCTTCTAGGGTGGAGTTGTGGGGACAGAAAAACGGACAGCCGGTAGTGACACGCACACCCACACACACCCACACACACACACACCCACACGAAACACTGGAAAAGCCATGCACCTCAACAAGTCTCCTGCACATCCAAAACAACAACTTTTATTGAGCAAAACAATATTTCTGGTCCTGGCTTTGTTCCAGGCTTGAGTGAAATCCCTCCTGCGACCTGGAACTGAAGCTAAAACCGTCCATGCATTAAACATAAGGCCGGGCCTGTACGTCTTCTTTTAGACGGCGATACATATTTAATACCAAATCAAACCCATAACAACAGGAGGAAGGACATGATGGAGGACACGCCACATCAGATGGGGCAAGAGTTGAAGAACTTCGGTACAGCACCAGCACACAGCTGTGCTGCTGTGTACAACCTTGAACCAACCTCTTCAGACTTCCCTGCAAACAGCCGTCGCTTAGTTACTTTGTTACAAGTCTTGCTTAAAGCGCTAGCTAGTCTCACGTGTCGCCAGCAGCACACGGTGATGAGAGCGATGAATGTAACTCTGGCTCATCTAGACTCCAGATACTCAGCCTACTTTGGGTATAGTGTGTCCCTTCCCAACTGCGACACACCAAACTAGGGCTGTGTCCCATGTCTCCCCGTGACACTACGACTGAACACCAGCACTTGATTGTGAAGCTCCCTCCACTGTGAAGCTCCCTCCACTATGAAGCTCCCTCCACTGTGAAGCTCCCTCCACTATGAAGCTCCCTCCACTATGAAGCTCCACTGTGAAGCTCCCTCCACTATGAAGCTCCCTCCACTGTGAAGCTCCCTCCACTGTGAAGCTCCCTCCACTGTGAAGCTCCCTCCACTGTGAAGCTCCCTCCACTATGAAGCTCCCTCCACTGTGAAGCTCCCTCCACTATGAAGCTCCCTCCACTGTGAAGCTCCCTCCACTGTGAAGCTCCCTCCACTGTGAAGCTCCCTCCACTGTGAAGCTCCCTCCACTGTGAAGCTCCCTCCACTATGAAGCTCCCTCCACTATGAAGCTCCCTCCACTATGAAGCTCCCTCCACTGTGAAGCTCCCTCCACTGTGAAGCTCTCGTGCGTCCTGACGCAGTCAGAGCATTTGTAGCGCCACAGTGACGCCCATGTTTACTGCACAGCTCTGTTGTCGACACTGAATTATTTGCTTGTTCCTCCTATTTTCCAGGAGCAAAAATGTTTGTTTGTCGCACAGACGGTTTCCTATTCATCTCACATGGCAGCACCCAAAGTCTCTGTAATGGGCCATTACTGTAGCTGCTGCTCCATGATACAGCAGGCAGGAGGCATGAATAATAAACGGATGAAGAAGAAAGCCTTCTGCCTCAACATCTCACTGCAGGTGAGCTTCAGAAATAGACCTTTCAAGGCGATGCGCATGGAAACGTGCTGCAGGTGAAGCCAAAGACTCGCCTGGATATGAATGTTTAAGAGGCTAATGGAGAAGTTCGGTCCACTCTCCCACGAGGACCGACAGGGAAATACTATTCATGCATCAGTTACAGAGACTTGGTCCGAGGGTCTGCAGCGCCTCCGCTCCTCGCCCCACACTCGCCCCCCCTCACTCTTGGCTGCCGCTTGTCTTCCTCCACCTCTGTCCCCGCCTCTCTGCTGCACATCACCTGGGAAGATGACGAGGCAGAGACCCGACCTGGATGCTGATGCTCCGTCTTTTCATCGCATTTCAGCTGAGGACGAATGAAAAAGTGCAAATGCTGCAGGAGGTTAATCCAGCGAGCAGCTGCTGCCCTGACTCCAGTGGGGAGAAATGGTGTCGGCGCCAAAATCTCCTCCAAGACGAAGGGCCAATCTGCATCCAACCTGAGGAGCAGGTTGGGATGTAAAGGTGCTGGTGGACTGTCAAGAGCCCAACCCTCATCTGACGGCGATGCAAGGTATGATGAACAAGCTGAGTGACGGCGTGAACGTGACAACACCGCCCCGTCACAGGTGTCACACTAACTGCATGAAGATATTGAATAACTCCTCCGTTACAAATGAAGGTCGAATTCATTCATCACATTTTCACTCAAAGAGTGGAGTAATTCGTCATGAAGTATATTCTCCAGTCCCTCCATGAGAACTATGTATGCAATTCCAACCAGTCCAGTAAGTTTTAAGAGGCGCTGCACTTTTGTCATCGCGACTTTGTTGCCAACTCCATCCAATCTCTGTCGACGCCAAACGCTCACATTGTCCAACAAATCCTGCCGCCAAGCAGCGCGATTCGGACCTGAAGGATCCTGGATCCTAAATGTCCAAATCCCCATGATGGAACTGTAGAACAGAGGGAAGTCAGAAGCCCAACACTATAAAGCAAGATGGCCGACCTCCATCTCTCTCCAGCTGTTTCTGAGCCTCTACATCAACAGAGCAGCAGCTCACACACACCTTGACCTCTCAGACTCCGCCCCCATCCACACCTCCGTCAGGCTCCGCCCCCTGTGAGGAGCTCCGGAACAGAACGGCCCAGAAACTACTCACGACGTATTTCGTTATCAGTTTTATTTAGCATCTACATGTGTTCATTTATTTATTGTGTGTGTTGTTAAGTCTAAAGTCAAAACAAAATACACAAGTAGCTTCAGATTCTTCTGGAAGAGGAAGAGAGTCGCTCTTTCTCTGAAGAGAGCCACATTTGTTCACGACACTATAGAAATTGAAGGTCAGCGAGGAGTCATGCCATAAGTGAGGCAGCCTGTGGCGAGAGCTCGGTTTCAGAGGGCTTTATTTGGTCAGAGCTCGCAGCACTTCCTGGCTCACAAAGCACTCGCTGAAGTCCAATGTAGGTCTGACACGGTTCAGTCATGAAGCTGGCTCTTCCAGCACACGTGCGGAGAACACGCAGCGTGATCCGGCCCTTTCAAAGTTATAGCATCCCCAGAGCAGAGCAGAGAAACTCACACTCTCAGACGCTTCCTGCACCTGCGCTCACACAAACTCCTCACGCTCAGACGCTGCACTCATATTGTCAACCAGAACAAGATGGCGTCCGTGACCCGCTGTCAACACGGATCAACATCAGGAGACCGAGGAGATTTGGAGAGGCCTGCTGGTGAGAGGAAAACAGAAGTGCTCTGCTCATGATGATTCAAACAAAGGCAAATAACGCACATGTATGTGAGAGAAGCACTGGCCTGTCCAGCGCATCTTCAGTACTGAAGCTATTCGCATTTAAAGGCCTTAAAGCGGCAGCATTTGGGCATTAGTCTTTAAACTCTACAAGGAAAACCAAAGCTCAGGACACCGAGTCTGTGGTTTGTCCTGGAAACGGAGTATTTTCTATTTTATTTACAACTTCTTTCATTTCTATTTAAAAGTACCTAATAATGAATGTAGTTTTTCAATGAATCATGAAAAGAAAAATGAATAGCCGGTGTCCTACTGGCGATAAGCAAGAGACACAACTTTAAATATCTATTTCGACGTGCGTGAGAATCTGGAGCCTCACGTCTGTTGCCCAAAGTCACAAACAGTAGGTTTAGCAGGCGACAGAGTGGCAGTACTTTGTAGTGGATCTATCAGAGCCTGTGTTTGTGTCAGCCGCACGTCTGCGAGGATGAGTTCACGGTGACACAGAAGACAAGGACAAGCTGCAAACATCAACTGCTCCTCCTGCTGAATATGGAATGTGAAATCGCTCGACACGAGGAAACAAACGTCACGTGCCATGGTGATCGTGTTCTGTCGCGATGGAGCCGCCATTTTAAAGTCACCTGGGTCTGGAGAGGGGAGACAGCGCCGTCACAGACGGCCGACACCGCAGGACATGACGGTCCTGGACAGCTGATCAGGATCTCCGTCAGATGGACGGAGACTGACCGTCCGAATACAAACCAAGAGAACATGAAGAGCTGAGGCGGCGACGATGTTTGGGTGTTTTGTTCACGGTACGAGGAGGAGTAAAAGTCCGAAACTTGATGCCATGCTGCGGGATAACACTGGTCATGGCTTGAGTGAAAGGCAAACGTGACTTCATATGGAAGCACTTTCATAAATGCAGTGCTCCCTGTCTCAGAGTCCCGCTACAGTCAGTAAATATTTCATGGACATAGCAAAGTCTCAAGAGACTCACCAAACTGCAACATTTCACATGGAATTAATGCTTTTCAGTTGGTCCTTCTGACAAAACAGTTGCTCCATTCTGCAGGGTTTTTCTGCCTTCTTGAAGAGGTGTATGTGTCTGAATTGACATGATTCCATGGTTGATGTTTTCACATCAGGTACACGCAAGGTCTCATCGTTTTGATTACAAATTCATTGTCAGTCCATGTGTTCGGTATCAGCGCTCAGCAGCAAAAACCCTGACCAAACTGTCAGAGGCTGGATGGGGTCCATGACCCATACCTGGTCGGGATCAGTACAGTTACACGCCCAGTCCTGGTTTCAGCATCTAGCTCATCTGAGCGTTGCCTCCCCTGGTAAACAGAGTGGAAGGCGGCGCACCCATTTGCAGTAGGACAGCGGATCACTCAACGAAGGGCACGGGCCCCACAGACAGACACTGAACAACCGTCCACATGAGAAGGTCTTCACACAACACACCAGCAGGAGGCCTTTCATGCCAAGCCGTAAATCAGCGACTGGAGTGTCCCCTTCTAAAGCGGGTCATGGTGGTGCGGACAAGGCCCAGATGGCTTCATCCCAATCTACAGCGGGTCAAACACACACGGAGGAGACAGAATCCTTCAGCAGTTTCGGACCACCATTCATCAGCGCAGACGTCAGAGCCACAGTCGGAGGGCTGCGTCTTGACACCGGGACCATGAAGAGGGCATTGACTCACATTAACACAGGAGCAACTGCCTCCCAGTGCTCCCAATATAACCAGAAATAAACTCAGCAGTGGAGAAGGGATAATGTCAGAAGAGGGCGCTAGAGGAACAAGCAGCAGGACTTGACGTGGAGGGAGCAAAACAAACGACTGATCCCGTGTAGAACGGTGGATGGGGGCTTCAGCAGAACTGCTTTCCTGGACATAAATCCAGGCTTTCATTTAATCCCGGAGGAAGAGGGGATGAGCGGCCGGCGGCAGGCTCGGGCGACTCACGTACCAGAGGGGGGGATAAAACTTTCCCCCACAGCAGCTCCACGCTGACGCTGACAAATGCACGGTGAGGCAGACAGAAGGCTTCCTGCCAAAGACGGACCTCGTGGCTCCAAAATCTGCACATGGCTCTGTCACTCGCTCGCGACTGCTCGGCTGCAGAGAAATGACTGCGCCACAGGAGGCGCTATGATTCCCCAGCACACCTCCATCGACTTTCAGCAGTGTCACGATGAGAGCGCTTTTGAGGAGCAGAGCTGAGTATTTCACGTGAGGCGTCGTCACTTAAGCCACAAGTGCCTTATCTCTCATCGCAGCCTCCAGGGTCATCAGCCCCATCGTGCCAAATGAGGCTGAGACCGATTGACTTCTGTGGCCCAGTAAGGACAGTCCACGAGACCCATCTGTCCTACAGTCGGTCTGCAGGTGAACGACAGCGTCACAGCAACCACTCCGGTGACGTGCGTTACGAGAGCGACCATGACTCAGCTCCACAAATAGTCGTGTGAGGAAGCAGTGCCAACCTCAGGGTTGGTAGCCAACTTTACAAGGACGGGACATTCCTGAGCTATAAGTCACAGTCTTTCGCTGTAAGGTAAATGTATTTCAGACTTGAACTGTGAGGTTGCTCCGTCCCTTCAGGGGTCCGGGCTGTGCACGGGAACCCAAGTCCCGCGAGTAGCCTTCCTTCCATTTTGGTTTCCCTCTGGATTTCCGTCCAATTCCATGATACGTGTTGTGTTTACCTGTCAGTCACATGTGAACGACATGCTCGATCAGTGGTGGGAATAAACCAAACGTGTTAACGGGCTTTAAATAAGCAATTGACACAGTCTCACACATTGAATGAATGGATGGCCATCCCATCTTTTAGGTCAGGATATGATGCAGAAGGAACACTTTCTTCAACTGAAAGCCTTAAGGCTCATTCACGCTCAACATTCCATATGGATCCAGATCCAGCTCTGCCTTCATTTCCTCTCTATTCCTGCATGTTTCCACAAAGCTCCCGGATACAGACCAAACGCAGCAGTACCAGTGGAGACCATGGGGGGCAGTGTTGCTGTTCCTCCCCTCCACACACTCCACAGTCGCCATGTTGGTTTGGAGTTTGGACTCCAGGCTGCTGGTTGTTATATGGGTGAACACCAATGAGAAGACACATGAAAGCATGTGACAAGTGACGTAACATCGTACGGACGGCAGCATGAAAGGACCTCCATGGGTCAATGCTCCCATAGCGTAATATATATTGACGTCCTATGCTGGCGCCGAAGGCAGCCTTCAGCGCTGCATGTTGATGTTCCAAATCCTGTAGCCGTGAAGGAGAGAACCTTCCAGGAAGATACAGAGAGAGCGCTGACCACTGGCTGCTCTCCACTGAGGTCAGTGAAGTAGGTTGTCTGTTGGACTGGGCGTTGGATACATGGTGATCTGGAATCATAGGCAGGACTAGGCTGACCCAACAGTGAGGCCCCTGCAGATGCGCAGGCCTGGTCGACCCCATTAGTGAATCAACTTGATTTACTAATGGTTTGGAAGCAGACAGTCGGAGGCTCGGCGGCTAAGCCACTGAAGCGGCTGCATGAGGGCGACGCTCCCGCGGTCACGCCCCATTTTTAGATGCTCCCAGGAGAGAAAAGAGACGGCATCAGGGTCACACCTTCCAATGTGGGCTCCACATCAGAGCGAAGAACTGGAGCCTCCCAACAGTGACGTCCCAAATACACATCACAGCCACCGGAGTCAGGAAGCACTCATGATGTCATGATCAGCTCCCTCCACAGGAGGCACATGTCACTGAGATGAGCAGCGCAAGTGACGTGGCTGGCTCCCAGAAGGAGCAGAGCTGGGGGTCCTCCTCCAGTCTTTCAGTCGCGTCCCAGAAAACCGCCGGCTTGAGCAAAACAAGCAGCAGCAGCAGCAGGACTGGGACGGGCGAATGCTGGCAGCCAATAGGAAGAGGTCCTCAGATCAGCTGATCTGGTGAGGCGATGACGTGGAGCACTAATGAGAGGAGACACCCTCAGCTGCACACACTTGGCACAGCAGCCGTGCCTGCAGTTCCCATGGCGACGGAGGAGCAAGCCGTCCAGGTCGCGCTCTCCAGCTGAGGCAGCAACACGCGCACGCACTCAGAGCCTTCGCTACTGGCTGCCAACAGCTGGAACCCAGGAGCAGAACTGAGGCCTCTTCGCTGTCCTGAGGAGAGAATCATCTCTGGCTCGGTTGCTCTTTGATCAGAAGAAGCTTTTGAAATATTTCAAAATGACCTTGAAGATGACGCAGCAGAAGACGTGCTACTGGAGTCGCAAACACGTCGTCTGATCCTCATGGATGGAGGTTTTCCTACTGAACGTGAAGCAGGGAGTCAACACAACTAACTATACACATATATATATATATATATAGATTAGAGGTGGGACTCTAACCAGTTCATTACCATTAATTAATTCATCGTAATTAACGTGTTAAAATATTTTAATCGCATTTAATCGTTTTAATTTAATTTAATTTACTTGAAGAGTTTGCTCTCTGGACAACAGGGAGCCTTTGTCAGCGCAGGAGCTCCTGCTCCACTGATGCAGCTGGGATGAGAACAACAACAACAAACATGGTGGAATCCTCCCTGAACCAAAGCAAACCAAAGCAGCTGTTTGCTTTGGTTCCACTACACAATGTCCAGGGTTTCCACCACTCTGAATGGACTTGAAATTCTGATACAAATATTTTCAAGACATGAAAAGAGCTTTAGTTTCAATAGGGTGAAAGAAACAATAGTTTGTTGTTTAAATGTCTGTATGGCTCCATCATTTGGTTCAGTAAGGCACCAATTTTTTTTTTTAATATATGTACTGTTATATTTACTGTGTAGTCATTCTCTCCGTGTGTATCCGCAGGACTCTCTCATCAGATGTCCTGCAAGATGTCAGTCTGGCGCTCGGCAGCCCAAACACCAAGCGGCCTGCCAATAAACATGTGCCATCGCCTTCCAAAGGTTGAGTCATTCATTTATATTTAACTCAGTGGCTGAATGGCTTGGGGATCTGATGAGCTGCAGCGCACAGCACACAAAGCTAGAGAATGAGGCTTCTTCACTTGGCTCAGCCTGAACACAAACAGACTGGCGGCCGCCCAGCCGAGCACCATCAGCCGGCCGAGCCTGGATTTCGCCGTCGTAACTGGTCCAGTCATGACTCGCTCAACTCTAATCCTCCCCTCACCCGGTCACTGAGACTGGCTCTGTTGACGGCAGCACTTTTACATGTCGCGCCGCAGCAGAAAGTCAAAGCCCAGCTCCCCGCTGGAATGGTCTCTGCTCCATCAGCGAGTCATTATGGACCTGACTCTGCCCTTCACGACTCCCACTGTCGCCAGCATCAGTTCAAACGTCAGCCGTAACGGTCCCCACTGGGCTCACTGACGGTCAGCTAAACAACTGAGTTATGGAAAGACCTGAACGGAACCTTCAGGGGAATTTTGGAGAGTTCTGGAAGGCCATCTGGATCCAGGTGTCCCCTGAAGGACGGCTCACTCTCAGGCCAGTGAAACCTGCGTTCAGGGGCATTAGGGAGAAAACAGAAGCAGCAGATCCAAGTATCCACCTCTTCAATATCGAGCCATATAGCCAACATCAAATACCAAGACAAGTGTATATCGATGCAATATCAGGCAATATCTGAGCATATGGATATTTTCTTTCACCCCTAATTTGCATGCATTTTCTCCTTTATTCATGAAACTACAGACCACACGAGTGGATAGTTTTCACAGAGCTAGCCAAACATCCGTGGGCTACACGAACACAGACGTGTGTTTGTTTCCCTCTGACCAGCGAAGTGCTCCCTCACACATGTCCGTCCTTCAGTCTGGGAGTCCTGCGCCAGTTTCAGGGTCCATCCGTGCTCATGGTGCATGACAGCTGCTGCTGCTGAGAGCATCATCAGGGAAGAGCCTTCTTCATTCTTGTGTTCAGTGACATGCAAGTGCAGGATACAGCTGTGTGTGCTTCCTCAGAGAGGCTTGGTCCACACCTCCCTGCCTCGGCTAAATCAACAGAATCTGAACCAGTCCACATGGCTTCAACAAGCCATGGAAGCAGGGAGACTGTACAGCAGAACCATTCTGACATGATGATGCTTTCACACCGTCTGGCCGACATCCTCTCGCTGATGAAAAAGCTCCTCCTTATGGGGTCAAACGAAACCATTTATCCCTCTTAAGACGTGTGAGCTTCAGAGAGCTGCAGGTCCTTCTGTTGCATGAGCCACTGCTGACTTGCTGACCTTTCATGACATCACTGTTGCGCCCTGACCCGGGTCACGACAGCCAACGGGGCGGGTGCATCTGACCAAACATCACTGAGAAGTGACAGCTCCATCTGTGGTGGGTGAGGGAGCAACATCAGCTGATGGACACTTCTGAAGGGAGTGTGACGCTCCCTTCAGAAGTGTCCATCAGTGGTCAGACTTCAGTGTGTCTCCCAATCCTCCAGATTCTTTCCTCCACTTGTTCATCTGCAGCGCTTCAAACTCCATTGGACTTGGACATGTTTCTAGCTTATTTTTTCCAGAACACAAGCAACGTGAAACAGCGCCGTCTTCCAGCGGACGGAGAGCTGCCTCATCTAAGCGGTGTGGCTGTCCAGGTCTCCCTGAAGTTTTCTTCCTCATCTTCAACTGTGGGCCCAACAAAGCACTGACCTCGCGAAAAGCAACAGCAGCTCTACCCCTGACATGTCCGCTACACTGGCCCAGTTTTACCGGGTCACCTGACTCAAGCGTGGCACATCTTGAAAACCCTTTGCTGCTCACTGTGCGCCCTGAATGTTGTTCATGCCTCGTCAGATTCAACCATCATCATGGCGCTGACGTTCAAGCTCTGGCCACATCTTGCCATCCATTATGGGGAGCTGCACACCTCACACACATTACCAGCGAAAATACAACACGTAAAATAGCGACACACATCGCGCCACTGAAAAAAATCAATTCCATACAACATGTCGCGCTCAAGATATAATATCGATGTTTCTCACCCCCATCACACCCCGACGGATCTCACAGACCAGACACCCCACTAGGACCAAATTTCTGCTGGAAGCCAAGATGTGCAAGTTGACTGATTTATTTTGAATAAATGAATGAACCACAATCGCAATGTCACTGGAATCTGCAGCCAAGTATCAGTCAGAGTTAGCACACGCTAGTACGAGCAAAAAGTGCTAGAATCTCAGTGAATCTGCCTCTCGATCCAAGTTACACTGCTGAATATTTAAAACACAAATGCCTAAACAGAAGTCACGCGGAACAAAACAATACAATCGTTAGCTTGTTTTCATAAATACATGATGCGATTCTAACCAACCTTCTGGAGAACAGGTGACAACTGGCAGAACAAGCTCAGGCACACACACACACACACACACACACACACACACACACACACACACACACACACACACACACACACACACACACCACGCACACAGACACACACAGACACACACACACACCACACACACACACCACACACACACACCACACACACACACACCACACACACACACACACACACCACACACACACCACACACACACAGACACACACACACACACACACACCACACACACCACACACACACACAGTCACACACACACACACACCACACACACACACACACACACCACACACACACACCACACACACACACACACACCACACACACACACAGAAAGCCAAAGCATGCAACAGAAGACCCATCTTTGTCACATGAACACGCATGTATTGCATGTGCCAGCAGCAAGACTCGCCACTTTCCTTCACACAAAATGTTGGTCAGGGAGCAAAAGTGTGAGCGCTTCCAACTGAAGGTGAGGACAGTGGAGACACAAGCCTGGATGGCGTGGACATGAATGGGAATGAATGCAATGGCGTGTGGCGCCGTGCGGCTGATGCAACTCAGGAGTCAACAGGTTGCTGACGACACAGATCGACGGGTGAGCACGGCGTTTGGAAACAGACTGACGTGACGAGAACAGAAAAGAAATACACCAGCTGCCGCGGCTGTTGGCCCCAGGCTTCTGCGTTGAAATGGTCTGCTGCAGGTTCAGCGTCTGCGAGCCTGGAACATGGATGAGCTCTGGGCCCTGGTTCTTTACAGCTTCAATTGTGCCTCCACCATGACTCCACCCCATCAGTCTGACATCTGCTCTGCCTCAGGTCAGCCCCCCCCCACACACCTCCAGTACAGGGTGCACCGATTTCCTCTGGTCTTCTTTGAAAAGAGTCGCCATACATTTTCCATGGTTGCCTGTTGTGTGAATGAAATACAAAATACAGAACTACCTAAATACCATCCATCAGGTTTGAGGTTTCCATCTAGAGCGAACAAAGGCTTCAAAAAAGCCAAATAAAAACAGGCCCCTTCCTTTCACATGAATGCCTGACCGTGTTTCTCATCCACCCATCCAGCTACGCGCGGCCCAGGGAGCTAACGCTGGATTGCCCTCTCTTGTGTCATGACTCTGTTGAGATTCAGAGGCTGGCTCACACTGCGGCAGTCGTCTCCGGACCTGGTCTTCAGCCGTCTGGTCTTGTACTTCCTGGATCAACCCCCCTGCCGAACTCTGCTGGCATTGCCTGCAACTTGAATTGAGCCAGTGCCACAGCTGCGCCAGCCTCCTGTGGTGCGTTTTCTCTTCCTGAATTTGAGTGAAAAGCACTTTGACTTCGGGTGCATCCTGGAAATCTCAAGGGTAGGTAGCCCTACCCCTTAGCCCTTCCCCGCGATGCAACGGAGAATCGGGAGACGCAAAGGGCAAAGACAAAAGGCTAGAGGGAGGAAATGGGACGCAGCCTTGGACTTCTGGATCAGTAGACGGGAGGAGAGAATCAGCCGTCCTCTAAAATGAAAGAGACCGGCCTGCTGGGTCGATCGGTGCACCCCAACTTCTGCAGGCTGAACAGCCCCTGATTCCTCAGTGATGTCTCATCACCCTGTTCTCTAGCCACACTGCCCTCCTGGAGTCTGGTCCACTACCTTCCAGATCTCCATCTCAATCCCTGCTCCATTTCTGACCCCTGATCTCAGAGGGCAGGGGCCCATCACGGTTGCACAGGTAGACAACCGCTCACACAGCCTCACTCCTGGAGATAACCGACACGATATACCCAGGTAGGACGGAACCAGGGGTGTCCAAACCGGTCCTCGCTGGGCCGGGGTGGAGCAGGTTTCTGTCCCAACCGAACACGTGCGGTTTGAACTCACGAGGCGTCAGCTGGAACACACCCCAGACTGACCACTGATAACAGACTGGTGAAAAGGCCTCGTCTTGATCGGCTGGAACAAAATCCTGCAGCCACTGCGGCCCTTGCTGGACCGGTTTGGACCCCGGGACTGGACCTAGGTGCTTGATGCCAGGCTGACTTCTCAGTGCGATGAACTGGCGAGGCATCGGTGAGGGCCGCACCATGTGGAGTCCCTGTGGGTCGCTGCTACTGTCCACCCCATGACCCTGAAGCCTTCACCACCACTTCAACATACGACCTCTCCAGGGGTAGTTGTGTTGGCTAGTGTTGCTGCAGAAGCGCAGCCAGCAACAGGAAGCATGAGAAGAGGCTGCCATCCTTAAACTGGATTTCTGAGGCTGACGGGACGGTCTTACCTGGGGACACAGGCCGTGGAGGGTTCCCCTTCCGGAGCTTCAGGAGCCGGACAGCAGAACTGATGAAGCACCGTCTGGTTCCTGCGGACGGAACATGGCAACATACGTCAGCAGGACTCATATGAGCTTTTATTCATCCCCCTTGTTCTTGCAGAGAGAGCGGTGTCACACGACGTGGCCGCAGTTCCGCTAGCTGGTACCTCGGTGTTCTCCTTACCTTGACCTACTTCCCGATGAGTGAGTCGGGATTTTACCCAGCATCTCAATTTCACATTCCAGAAGCGTAACCGTCGTCTTAAAAGAGGCACGGAATAGAAATAAATCTTTCCCTCCTTTACCCGTCCGCACACGTGACGGCCCCATGAGATCCACCCTCCTGCAGTCGCACCCCCTCACTCCCCCCACCTCCGTGTCCAGAGGGCATCGCAGAAGAATTTTTTCAATTACTCTCGCTGTCCACAGATGTGGCCGATGAATACGAGACGTATTAGTCACACCGTCTTGGATCTATTCTTCAGCCTCTTGCTGCAGTCTTCCACGAGCATCCCTCCGCAAAGACACGGAGAGCGGATTCTGATTCATTCCAGTCAATTAGCAGACACTTTTGCTGGATTCAATCAAGACAAAAACACTATTCTGGAAAATAGGTGACGACGCTCCTGAGCCGAGGACAATATTTCTAAAGACGCTACAGCAAGTTTGGGAAATGACTGGGTTATTATGACCAATGAGGATCAGCGTCCGCCACGCTAATCTGCGAGTCAATACTGACGTGTACTGATGTCCAGCATCATCAACAGAAGCCCCCTTCCTCGGGACGGGCCCACTTCTCTCCAACCGAGCGGCCACAGACTGGACCGGGTCCCACTCAGATCAAGGTCAGGAGAAAGTGCTGCTTGGACTGAACCTCTGAGCTGAAGAATATTCCACAGGTCACCTCAGAAAACAGCAAAGCAGGGATCAACAGAGGCTGTGTCCGTGGCCACATGGACACTGAGAGCACAGAGAAGCGGGCGGCAGATGACCTTTCCAGACGTCCCTTCGTACTGTAGCAGGACGTGAGGAGCCAGGAGTGGAGGCGGTTCAGGTGTCAGTAGAAAATCAAAGGTCTCCACTCTACGCTGACCTCCGCACTGTGGTGGGAATTCAGCAGGTGAATTTCCCAGGAGACGGCGACTAGGTCAGTAGCCACACTGCAGGCTTTACTGCTGAAAAATGCCTGATTTTGCTGCAGATTCTTTTTTTTTTAAGTGGTGAAAGTTGCGACCAATGATGTTGTGGAACATGAGGTCATTCAAAAAGGTCCCGTCTTCGTTGATATTCTACCTCAGTAGGACAAAGGACATTTGGCTGTGACCCCCTCCCAGCGTCACCGTGACATCGACGTGCTGGGTAACAAAGATGGCCGCCAGCCACGCGTAAACGCGTCTGCATTGTTGCTTCAGCAGGCAGAAACAGGAGCTGGTGAAATTCTGAATCAAACTGTCACAAAAAGATGAAGCAGACGACGGCTGCTGGACTCAGTCTGTTTTGCGACGAGAGCCGTGTGTTGCCACAGGCTGGAGGAGCATCTGCTGACAGTTGGCAGTGGGTCAACGCTCCACACTGACGCTCCACTAGCATCACATTAACTTGATTATTATTCATCTACCGAAGGGAAAATCTCTGCGATGACGTCAGCAAATCATGGAAGAGCAGCACTCCTCAAGTTCCCCTGGTCTTCAGCCTGCAGTGTCACCACCCTCCTGGAGGTGGCACCACTGACGTCTGCCACGCTGAGGAGTGGCTGGGGCTGACGTCACCTGACTGCAGGGGTGGAGCGCGTGATGCTGGCTAACCTGCGCTGCCCTCAGAGCAAAGACCGCTGACTCCAACTTCAGCTGCAGGGATTTACACACTGATGGGGCGAGTCACCAAAAACCACCAGCACAAGGGGTGACTAACGTGCTGAAGCTCAGAGAAGCCCCGCTCAGCTGTGGTCACTCTCACCACGGAGAGAAAACAAAAGGTCTGTACTGGGGACGAGAGATATGGACAACAAAGTTACCACGATAAGAGAAACTCAGTGTTTCAGCTCTCTGGCAGAAGCTGCTGGCGACTGACAGGCTGCTGCCAGCTTTATTTAGGGCTTCAATGGAGCCGTCTGTCTGTCTGTCTGCTGTGTCTCATGTCTCTGAACAGTTGACTTGAACTATGGAGCAGTCTGGACACAGTTCCTAGATGCTGCTGAAGAAACATTAGAAACCATCAGGTGAAGAAATGATCATGGAGTCATGTTCTCATGTTCTAACATGTCCCTAACTGATGGCGGCTCCTAGCATTAGCGCTGCCTGTGAGAGTGTGTCCTCCATCAGTGAAGCCTCATGGGGACGCGGAAGAGGACGCTGCCACCAATACGTCCAATATCCAAGTGTTGTCACCTTGGCAGCAGGAGAGCTGCATGTGTTGATGTGAACCAAGGCAGAGGAGCGCGTCAGAGAACCTATGAGGACCACTCCATCTCATCAAAGAAACAGGGATCCAGAGACTCAGAGTCCACCAGTGTCATGATCAAAGGTTCCCTGGATTCAACATCACTTTCAAACTACCACGGTGAAGCAAAGTTTATGGTGAGATGCAGAACGGTCATCGTGGAGATTGTGTTTGCCGGTATATTGTGCACCAAAAGTTATCGCTCGTCCCTACTGAGTACCGTCAGAAGTTTCACATTCATTTAACTCAACATCACTGAGAGGACAGGAGTGGCACCAGCCAGTTGTACCTCCACAATTTAACCCCAAAATAAAGCTGACAGAACACAGTCTTGGATGCCGGCGTCACCCACCGAAACGATCACGGAACAGAACACTCTCACTCAGGTTCAGAGCCGCGTCTCTCCCAGCAGCTCTGACTGCAGTGCTTCAGTTTTCAGCAGGAGGAAGTGGAATTACAGCCAGCGGTTGAATTGAGGAGCCAGGAAACGACTTGTTTAAAACCCGTCACATGACTGGAGGAGGATTTCGAGAATTGTCCCACTGACTCTGGGACGCGGTTTGTCATCCTGACTGAGAGGCAAAGAACAGGAAGTGACAAATGCTGGCGGGAGCGGCGCGCCAGGCCCCGGGGCCTCATCTGTGTTGAGAGCAGGAGGCCTGCAACGCACCGAGGCGCAGCTGACTAACTCAGGCCAGAGGAGTCGGACACCGCTGGTTCACAGCAAGCAGCGGCCACACTGAAGCATTTCAGATGAAGATGTCTGCGACAAGAGACTTTCATTTCTGCTCAATAATGAGTGACACTTCAGGGAGGCAGGTCTTTACCGGTTTCCTCGGACGGAAAAATAGATGAGAAAGTTTGTTTACGAATTCATCACAGCACTCGCCAACAGCCAAGAGCTTATCAGCGTGGACGGCGAGAGCAGCGGGTTCAGAGGCCTCAACCCCCCGAATCAACTGTGAATCTTTTACTTGACCTTTATTCCGATGTTTGGGGCCACGACTGGATTTAAAATTGACTCTTCAGTTCCAAATGACATAAAACATAAAAGCAACGTCACACACGGCTCGAGCGACTACAGGAAAGTGCCTCTTTCCTTTTGAAAACACCATAGAAACACTTCTTCACTGGCGACCGTTCTTTCAGTCTCGTGGTGAAGCTCATCTAACACGCAAAAAAAACAGTTGTGTTTCCAACGCAAATAAAGGTTCCTCACTGTTGAAATGAATGATGCTGAGATGGCTGTGATCAGACGGAAGGACCTGTGATGGGCAGCAGAACCCACACGACCTCTGACCCCGCCGGGTCTCCCGGGTCAGCTGGGTTTGAGACCCCGGTGCCAGAGTGTGAGAGAAGAGGAGAGACTCCGGCCGGCTGCATCAAATAAATATCCGATGGTATAGTTCTGCTCAGTACCACAGCAGACCGGCAGATGGAGCGGCTTCCACCGACACCTGCTGAACTAGCCAGTCCTGATCTTGAGTGAGCCTCAGTCCGAGCCTCGCACCAGTGCCGTGGCTGGCTCCAGTGCCGGGTCCATGACGCACCCAGCCACTGGCGCAGGCCTGAGCAGATGACTGTTGCGGGGACGCGGATCATTCGACTTGCTCTCCACAGCTCCGTCCTCCGAGAGACGAAGCAATTTAAAGCCACTCCGCTTCAAATGTGATCTCCATGACTCCAGCAGCGGTGCTGGCCAGTCTGCCTCTCGTAACCCAGGCGACGTGATTCCCACTTGTCCTGGGGCAGGGAGGGGGGCGTGTTGGTGCTGAGGAGGCCGGGACCCGCGGGCCGACCCTCAGCAGCCTCATTCATCACCTCCTCCTCTCACACTCCCCAGCACAGTTTCAGACACCCAACGCTCCACTTTAAGACACGGAATCGTCGGCTCCATTCAATCGGACAGGAGTGTTTGATGTTCCGCAGATGTGATGGACATTAAAGTCCAAGAAAAATGCTGCTTGATGTTCAGGATCTTTATGGAGGTTGGACAGGTATAATGAAGTTCTCTGAAAATGAATCTGTCAGGCCAAGTGATGACAGAGTTTCTAACTTTTCCTTCTTTAATGAACTTGTCCACTCACTCTCCGCTGTCTTCATTGTCCTCCTGACACTATTCCTCCGCTTGCTCTCGTAACAGTGATTAGCCTCCATGCTAGCGGCCAACATTGCTCAGGGCTGGATCACGGTTTAGGACGAGGAAGCAAGCGCAAGGACAAACTCACGTGGAACAACAACAGCGGCGTCAAATGAGTCAATGGGTCAATAAGGTCATGACCTCATCCGTCTCCTTAGGAAGCCACATACATCAAGGTAACGGCGCCCATTTTGCTCCTCCCCGACCAAGGATGGGGACGATTGTCGTAACTCTTATAAGATTCTCCAAGCAGGACAAGGAAGAGGGGTGTGGTCTCCTTCCAGCAACCCGACGACGGGATGATGGCTGAGCTAGCAACGCGTGTGGCACGACGCGAGCCATGACTAGCGGCGGATGCCGAGCGGAAACCCCAGTGACAGTGGTGCAGTCGGACCGGACCCACTCTTCACTGGTGGCAGTTTGGACACTTCTGCACGTTATTGTTGGTATGTTAGCGCAGGCTTCTAGCGAGTCTGAACTGCACAACATGGAGAAGGTTCCAAGGTAGGTTCCACACGCTCAGCAGTCGTTTACGAAGCTGACTCAGTCTCTAGCGCCAGTGTTTTGGTGTTTCTTTGACAGATGATTTAGTGCATTACACTTGTTAGTGTGTTTGACGCCTCAGCCACCAAAATGTCTCCATTGTGGGAAGAATAAAGGCAGTCAAACCCAATGGAAAGGAATATGAGGGGAAACCAGAGAGCTCTGGTCTGATGAGCGCCGCCGGCATAGAAACAGGCGGCTCAATAAACATTTGAGATGGCGACAGGCGCCGAGTGAGGCCACAGTCGGGTGAGGAGAGCGCCGCTGCCCGCTCCTGTGCATCAGTGATGTCAGCGCAGAGGCTTAATATAACTGCGCCTGTGAGTGTGTGTGGGAGGGAGCTGCCCACCGGGGGCAGCAGAGACAACAGTGGGATTCCAACCAAAGGCCATAGCGGCGCACACACGCACACCACACGCACACACGAGTGTCAGCAACAACCGACGTCGGGGGGGAGGGGACTAAGAGGTTGAGTGGAGGAGAGAGTGAAAGAGGTGGAAGCTACAACCGACTGATGAAGATTGGGGAGCTGGACCTGCAGGGTGCCGGGAACAGGAATAGAAACAATCCAGCTGAGATGGGAGCAGAGTGGACAGGAAGGAGGGAGAGGAGGAGGAGATGAAGGCTCTGATCACACGTATATAGTTTCACTCCACTACATCTGTCTTCAACCGGCCCCTCCACTATGACTGCATCGATTGATTTCCACGCCTGAGGTCCAGAGCGGCCGGCTCTGCACGGCCTGTCGCGCAGGCCAGATCCACAGTGTTCTTCCTCTGGCTGGCCTCAGTGATGGAGCGTGACACGGCAGCGCCTCACTCCACGGTTCACTCAAGCAGAAGCAGGTGTGAGCCTCTTATAACTCACTGTCCAGGACTGCTGAATCACGCCGCAACTCTCTCTCTACAGTCAACCTGCAGGACTCCCACCAGTTCTGACCCGAGCGTTTGTGGCACCAGAAATTAATCTGGATTAAGGGGAAAAAAACAATGAGAAAGCAGCCGAGTGGAACAGATGGGGCTCGGCGTGCCTGCTTTTGTGTGCCTGTATACTGTATACGTATCAGGCGTGCCAGCTCTTATGTCGGCGAGTGAGCAAGACTGCTGCAGAGGACGTCCATGTGACCTTGATGGGAACATGCAGCACTGCTCGCTGAAATGATAAAGCCACATTTATCCCGTACACTGCTCCAGATACGGAAGGAAACCTCTCTCCGTGCTCTGCCTTCATTCCCTCCATATTCCTGCACGTCTGCACCAAGCGCACAGATACAGAGCAGCGGAGACCATGGGGGGCAGTGTTGCTCCCCGACACCTCGCTCTAGTGAGACAGGAAGAAGACAGAAGAATGGTGGCAACTCTCCGTCCTCCAGTGGCCAGATATCTCAGGGCCTCAGCGACCAGCGCCTCCTACAACGCTGCCTCCGTTTCCTCTGTTGTGCCAGAGCTACAGGATCAACACTGACTCCACAGTCAAAGCTTTGGAGCTCTGACTCTGGGCTGCTCCCCCTGCTGGATATATATGGGGGAGCAGCAACGTGAGGAAGCATGTGACCAGTGAGGGGAACATGGTTAGAAGCAGAAAAGCTTGTTCTGGAGCATCAGAAACATTGTGTTATATCGACATTAAAAAGAGCAAAACATGGTTCTTGATTCACAGTATTGAATTGAAAATGGACGACACCAAAATTTGGAGGGAAAGAAAATAAAACTATACACTGTAGTATTGCAATAGTTGATGGCGAGCCAATCATTTCAGTGTGTTGTACCTCATAAATAAATAAGGACGATGCCTGGTGCTGTACAGTCTGCATCTTTGATGAGACACTGAGTCGTGCCATGTGTTGAAGGTCGCGCTCTCGCCACTCTCCTGACACCTAACAGCACTCCACCACACTTCAGTCGAACCGTCATCACTCAGGCCAGTCCACCCTCACTCCAATGGATACCATACCACTGGACATTTCCAGACGATGAGATACTGATTTTACTGCAGCTACCTTTGGAAACAAATCAATTCAGCTTTCATTTTTAGCTCCGTATCAAGTGAAGGCCAGGCCGCGATAAAGGTCCTGAGACCGAGACAAATAGGAGGCAGGTTTGATCTTCAGTCAGATATCGGTGATTTAAGGTGGAATAAGAGGCAGGTTTGATCTTCAGTCAGATATCGGTGATTTAAGGTGGAATAGGAGGCAGGTTTGATCCTCAGTCAGATATCGGTGATTTAAGGTGGAATAGGAGGCAGGTTTGAGCTTCAGTCAGATATCGGTGATTTAAGGTGGAATAGGAGGCAGGTTTGATCTTCAGTCAGATATCGGTGATTTAAGGTGGAATAGGAGGCAGGTTTGATCCTCAGTCAGATATCGGTGATTTAAGGTGGAATAGGAGGCAGGTTTGAGCTTCAGTCAGATATCGGTGATTTAAGGTGGAATAGGAGGCAGGTTTGATCTTCAGTCAGATATCGGTGATTTAAGGTGGAATAGGAGGCAGGTTTGATCCTCAGTCAGATATCGGTGATTTAAGGTGGAATAGGAGGCAGGTTTGATCCTCAGTCAGATATCGGTGATTTAAGGTGGAATAGGAGGCAGGTTTGAGCTTCAGTCAGATATCGGTGATTTAAGGTGGAATAGGAGGCAGGTTTGACCTGCGGTCAGAGATCGGTGATTTAAGGTGGAATAGGAGAGCGGGTGGGGGGGTGACACAAGGTGACCCGGAAGCCAGAGCTACTTACTCTGCCTTCCTGGCGAGTCCCACGGAGCGGCACAGCGTGGTGGGGGTCTGCGGAACCAGGGACCTGCAGCACGGGCTCCTCTTGTCCTCCTCCTCCTCCGCCGCCGACTCGGGAGCCGCCGGCTTGTCTCTGGGAGACTGCGGGGAGGTGGGCACGAGCTGAAGGTGCTGCGGGTGGTGCGAGGCCGGGGCGGCGAGCGGGGCCGGGGCCGGGCTCGGCGCGACGGACTGCTGCTGCTGCTGCTGCTGCTGCTGGTGGTGGTGGTGGTGCGCCGCCGCTCTGGTGCTGGCGGGGTGCTGGTGCAGGTGGGCGGGCGCCTGAGGGCTGGCGCTCCGCTGGCTAGGTGGGAGGTGGACGTAGTGATGGGGGTCGCGCAGGTTCCGGTTCTCCCCGATCAGGTCCTCCACCTTGCGCTCGAGCTCGTCGATGCGCTGGCGCTGCGTCTGGATGAGGCTCTGCTGGTTCTGCACGATGGTGGTGAGCTCCTTCAGGTACAGCACGGCCTTCATGGGGTTGTCCAGCAGGCTCTCCATCGCTGACGTCAGCCGGGCTTCGTGTGGCGCGCGCGAGGTCCGAGGCTGGCGGAGCCGGGAGCTTCTGGCGACCGTGTGGTGACGACTGGAGCTCGCGCGGCGCAGGACGCGGAGTCTCTCCTGCGTCTGGCCAGCGTCCGCGGTGACGTCATCACGCTGTAGGTGTCACGCCGACGTCTTGCAGGACGAGAAAGGTCGCGTTTGGCCGGCGCGACGGCGTGACGTCACCGGACACTCGACCCGCCGCAGATAGAAAAAACCTGCTTCACATCACAATAAAAATGACTGGGCTCTCACGGACCGAGCGATTCGAACATCTGTTTTTTCTTTTATATTTATATATTGTTTTGGCGCCACACTGTACATGTGTCGATGCAAATGATGCGCTGCAGACAAGTAGATCAATCTCAGTGAAAGATGCAACAGAAACATCAGAGCCGTTTCACGCCACTGGCAAAATATGATCGGCACGATGTAAAATGATGTTGTAATGATGTTGTGAAAAACTACTCAAAATGAAGTTATGTTCCTTTGTCGGGCTGTTTTGTTTTTATCCAATAGAAATAATTGTGTTCAGAATGTGGAATTCATCACCAGTGTCTTAAGACCAATTCCTTCAGTCAACAACAAATAGAAAGGCAGTTTCAGATGGAAATATTCAGCCAAGCTCTTGGCTCAACAGAGTTGCGTTCATTATTTTATTTTATGTCGTCATGAAGTGCCAAATGAGTTGCAGAGGTCCGGAGCATCAGGAGCTCAGGAGTTGGATCTCAGCCCCTCTTGTTCCCTACAGGTAGTGATGTTTGTGGATGATACAGTGATTTGTAGAGAGACCAGATGAGAGAGAGGAGGAGGAGAGACAGGCCTCATGCTGAAGCACCTGCACGTGGCGGCAGCAGGGAGATGGTCACGGTTGATCAGCGAACTGAACGATGGATAGTAAATAGTCGGGTGCTCAGGGGTGAAAGTGCTGACTCCACAGATTCGACAGCGTGTTTCCATATTGACTTTCCGCTGTGATTTATGGATCCTTCCCAGCAGCAGCGCAGCAAGGACACGTGGTGATGACACGGCGAGGAAGGGCAGGGCACCATCAGTCACGCGGACGTCCTGCTGTGGAGCTCCACACCACGACCGACGTCTGCAGGGAGCAGCCCACTTTGGCCTCAGGCTCCGACACGTTCAGGAGGAAGTCAACTCTGCTCCAAGGTCCTTGTCTCTTCAAACGCCTCCACGGTCAATCCCTGGCCGTCCGTCTGGCACCATAAAGTCCCCTCAGTTAACCAGCTGACGGACTGGTCTCCTTCTGGCTGGTTGTGCATGACACACTTCCAGAGCAGATGCAGCTTCCATGGGCTCTCAGGTCATGAAGAACGAGAGAAACCCTGCCATCAAAACGACGACCTTATTCAGTTCATCGAAACTGATCAGTTCAAAAATAAATGTTTTGCTGCTGCAAAGTGAGAGTGAGATTTGTTGATTTTTCAGCCTCAAGCGCCTGGTGTCTGTGAGGAGAGCAGAGGTGAGGAACCACTGCACTGCAGCGGAGGTCCTGGCGCAGTCCAGGCTCCGCTGACACCGTGTGGTATCAGGGTCATGACGGTCCCCTGCTTCGACCAGCACTCACTCTCCTCACGAGTCAGTCATTTGTGGCGTGGCGAGACGTTCCAGAGCCAGACGAACCCTTCAGATGAGGTCAGCTCTCAGCTGGAGGTGAAGGTGTCCTGTCAAACAGGACGCGAGTGCGTGTGAGCGGAGTTCGGGACGGAAGGAAGGAAAGGCACTCTTCTAACGTCTATATTATGGCGCCCCCGGGCGGCGGCCATGGTGAACTACATCACTGGGAAACCTTTATCTGACCTACAGGAGTCCTTCTCCCTCATCTCTCGAGCTACACTGACGATGAAGATGACGATGATGAAGACGGCGGGGCATCATGACTGTCCACTTTTCTTGGCGCCAATAATCATGTACGTCGGAGGAAGCAGGCACCAACGTCTGCAGAGGTCAGAGGTGTCGCCACCTGCTGGTGTACCGCAGTAACTACACCAGGCCTCCAGTTCACAGCCTGACCAGTGGCGCACGGGCCGCTGGCGTGTTCGGCCCGGCACAGGTCCAGACAGCTGCAGAACAGCTGCCTCTCCTCAGGTGTCCATCTCGCGCAGCCTCATTGCACCCAGATTCCAATGAGTCAGAACCGGGACTGATGCCTGGGATGTGACTTACGCTGGTCGAGATGTGCTATGAACACAGCTGGTTCCTTGTTCCTGATTAAAAAAGTGAACCTAAATGCAAGTCGCTGTCATCCTAAATGCAGCAAGCCCCCCACAGCAGGGGGCGCTCTGGCTCGTCCGTTGAAAGACTCACGCCACGCCACAAGTGCACAGAGAGGTGGAAGCTATTCCCCCAGTAAGTGTCAGATCTTCTGCCAGACAAGTGTCACAGCTGAACACAGGAGCTTCCCTGGCCTCCTGCCACAGCCCAGCTCATGCTCTCATGAGTCAGGATGCCCAGAATACGGGCTCACTGGAGTCTCAGCCAGCTCAGAGACGGAATGGCGAGTCCGCGATGAAGAAACATGACGGCGCTGAATCATGGGCTCATGATGTCACCACCCTCGTGTCAGGAGAGGAGTCAGAGTCGTCAGTGCTTTATTCAGGTGGAGAACTTGAAGGAGTCACGCTGGCGTGGCCCCGGCTCAGGCAGCAGCAGGATTCACGCCCCTCACTGCGCGCCGCCGCCGGTGTCGAACATCTTCTTGCGGCCCTCCATGCCCGACATGGCTTCCACGTTCTTACGCCAGTCTCCCACCTCGGTGGTTAGCACCTGCGACGGAGGCGGACAAAGCCTCTTCAAAATGACCATCCACTTCGCTCACGTGCTCCTCGGACGTCACCAACCTTGTCCTGCTTGACGTCCTCCTTCTTCACGGACTTCAGGTTGGCCCTCAGGTCCATGGAGCCCTTGTGTTTGGAGCCCAGCAGGGCTCTCATCATCTCGTCTGCAGACACCCTCACCTTCCTCAGAGCTGGTTTCTTGAACTTCCCGCCAAGGTCCTGCACCTTCAGCTTCAGCTCGTGGATCTAGAAGACACTCTGCTGTTAACCCTGATCACATGACCCTGAGGACAGGAGGCTCACAGCAGTGAAGAGAGTGTAGATGAGGCTTCGTGACACAGTACTGAGGGGTAGATGAGGCTTCATGACACAATAGAGGAGGTCTCATGACACAGTAGTGAAGAGATGATGAGGCTTCATGACACAGTACTGAGGGGTAGATGAGGCCTCATGACTCAGTAGATGAGGCCACATGACACATTGTCCTGACTCTCATCTGCAGTAAAATGTTTGGACTCGAACAACTTATTCAATGAAACTTCAAGTTGTCTCCACCTAGTGGCCTCTGAACATGAGGGCACTGTTTCATGGAGCCGGCTCTGACGTAGCAGGCGCTGCAGATGAAGCGAGAAAGGGGCCGTGCATACAGGGGGAGACGCTCGTCTTGCTGCGGCCAAGGCGAAAGCCTGAAGCCCCAGGATATGACTGAGGCTGTGGCCCGGGGCAGGATCCTGATGTCACCTGCTCAGAAGCCTGTGTGAAGCAGCACATGCAAATATTGAACATCAAACTTACATCTTTGTTGTGTTTGCCGACTTTGTATTCGCAGTCGTATCTCTCCTCGTCCACGACGTCGATCTGGGCGTGAAGCTGCTTGCACAGGTTCTGGAGAGAGGAGCGGAGACCCGGTCTGTGGCCTGGATTGCAGCCGGGACGCTGGCGGGTGCTCACCTGCAGCTCCTCCAGGGACAGACCAGACAGTTGCAGCGGAGGAAGCTTCTCTCCCAGGTAGCGCACTTTCTCCTCCTCCCTCTCCTGGTTCTCTCTCTCCAGGTCCTCACAAGCTCTTGTCAGGAGCAGCATCTGTGATCGGTCAAAGTCCACCCCAGTCACATGACCGTCCCAGGCGAGTGCAAAAGCTGAGAAAAGCTCCTGCTCACCTTGAGGGAGAGCTTGCGGGAGGCCGAAATCTTGGACTTCGGCTGTTGACAGACAGACAGACACAAGGTGGGGACGGTTGCAGCGGAGCGCCAGGCAGTGATGACCGACGCCATCTAGAGCTTGTCAGGAGTCTTATCTAGACTGAAGGTGACCACCCTCCTCACTGTCATACATTGACCTTGGGCTGTGGACTTCTGCGTCCCATACCGACGTCAAAAGCAGCCTTCACTGTAGAGCCATAGATGTTTCAATGGAGTCAAAGGATGGTGGGGCTGCGAGGGCTCACTTCACACACACACACACATATATATAGAGAGAGAGAGCCCCTGACGCGGCTGTCCTCCTTCCTGACGGTGCCATCAGGAAGTCACCGTGAGCGAAACGCAGCGGCTTGAAATAGCAGTTGACACGTTGGCAGCGCCGCCCCACGGCTGAGCCGCCATCTTTCCTTCACGTGACGCGCCGTGAGCAGGCGACGCGGAGCATGTGCTTCAGGCGAACATGCAGCGCTGCAGGCTGCCTGCAGGTGTCAGTGTCGAACGGCCAGTACATGAGGCCATGGGAGTGAGGGGGGGCGGGGACCAAGAAGACCAGCACACCTCACTGAGTACCTGGGACGAGGTTTCGGGCCGAGCCTTTGAGGCTAAAGTGTCAACGTACAGAGAAGCCTGAGCAGGTGTCAGGAGTTCTCCAGTCCTGTCCTTCATGACCTTGAAAAGCTCAGCCAAAGCGGCGGGCCGAGACACGCCGGGCGGCGTCACGACTGCAGTACTTCAGAGTGACGTCAGATCCGGTGCCAGCACCCGCCGAGCCAGCGCCTGTGTGTCCATGCAAATGTGTTGTTCCTGTCCGCCTCCTCATGATGTGTGCGTGAAATTCAGCGGCGCTGGCAGCAGCCATCAGGGGCCAGATAATGTTTTATTATTAGGATGAAGTCAAGGGGAAAACTCTCCGGGAGGCTGATAACAACTGCGACAGATAAGCGGCGGCCGAGCTCACAAGGACGCCGCGCCCCTGGCGCCACACGCGCAGGATTAGCACTCGCTCACTTACCTTATCCTTGGGATTCATGGCCCGGGATCGATCCAGCTTTAGACCGGGGAGGCGGGAGCCAAGCGATGCTGCAGCCAGTCCAAGTCAGCGCCACAAATATGGAACGGTCCAGACACAGAACACTCAGAGTGGAAGCACAGCGTCTTTCATTTGCACAGCAGCTCAGCACAGAGAAAGGCTTGCTCCAACTGTGGTCCACACACTCCCTGCACTCTGCACCTCGTGCTTCATCAGACTAGCACTTGGATGAACTTGAACTTTGTTTGAAACATAGGTAGTAGTAAAAAACGACAGCGCCATTGTTTTGTGGACTTCACTTGTATCTATCGAGTGATTCCACATGTGTCTCTCAGTTGTATTTGAAGAGAGACGTCGCCTCCCCACTTCTCACAGTCGATGTGACTGACAAGTGAAACACTCTGAGAATCAAAAGACACGCTGGACTGATAAACCATCTGACTGGATCTTAGCAGCGGTTAGAGTCACTTTCCAAACACTAACAAAGGCATTCACGACAGGAAACGTCACACGGACGACAACAAGCAGACTTGTCTTTACCTGCGAGTCGGTGTCAGCTGAGAAGCCACAGGTCAAACTGACTTGTCCACAGACAATGGCAGGCTTTTATGTGGGCAGGGAGGCAGCAGAGATAACGTGTGCTCCCAAGAATGTTCTGGCCCAGAACCAAGCGCCAAAGCTCGCGCTGCACCAGGAGACCAGCCGCCAGGAAGCACGTGCTGAGAAGAAAAGCTGGCAGGTTTGAGCCCCGGATCCCTGAGCCTCGAGGACGAAGCCAGGCGTGAACAAGACCGTCCAGACCTGGGAAGGATGAGGTGAGATCCACTGTGACGGAAGCCTGTGGGTCCCGCAGGGGACCTCATCTGCAGCTTCACCTCTGGAGACACCATGGGGAACCACGCTTGGAACACGTGCTGGGCACTGAAGATGTTGCCCTGTGATTCCAAATGAGTCCGATGGAAACCGCTAGATCTGAGGTCAGCTGACCCTTGTTGGGGGTCACCACACGCCTCTGGAGCGATGCATCAGTCTGCAGCATGAGCTGATCATCTATCGTCTCCACAGGTGGCTCTGCTGAATCACAACACTAAAACAGTGTGAATCCAGTTCCAAGTGAACCAAAGCCAGAACCGAGCCTTGGTGAGGTCACTGGAGGCGGATCATGTCTCTGCAGGTGAGGATCAGAGGAGAAAGATGAGAGTTCAGAAGGAGCCAGTGAGCATGGAAGCCTGTTCTTCTCACCAGCAGATGAAGAGCCTCATCAGAACCAGGTGAAGCCAAGTGAAAGAATGAGGGACCAGTGGCAACCATCTGTGTTTGGCTGAACGTTTGCCTCAAACCAGCGTAAACACGCCACGATAGCGAGCTATCAACACAGCAGAGAAGCTCTGAGGAACATGGGTGAGGAGGCCTCAACACTGGACCCAGTCAGTGCCACTGTTGATGTTCTGTCCTGCTGAGCCTCCTGAAGAGACTCGCACCTTCCAGTGACATGAGCCTTCAGTGTTGATCCCTGCAGACGCTTCATCCTCTCACAATAGTCCTGGCTTCCACAACCAGGTGGTTGGAATCAAAACAAGTCCTTGCTTCACATGAAGCTGCTCTTCTTCCTCAGAAACCCTGGACAAACTCCTCAGTATTGGCTGATATTGATGCTGCTTCCACCCTTCACTGCTCCAGTGACGTCACTAGATGGCGCCGGTGTTTGGTGCCTCAGTGACGTCACTAGATGGCGCCGGTGTTTGGTCCCTCAGTGACGTCACTAGATGTCGCCGGTGTTTGGTGCCTCAGTGACGTCACTAGATGGCGCCGGTGTTTGGTGCCTCAGTGACGTCACTAGATGTCGCCGGTGTTTGGTCCCTCAGTGACGTCACTAGATGGCGCCGGTGTTTGGTCCCTCAGTGACGTCACTAGATGGTGCCGGTGTTTGGTCCCTCAGTGACGTCACTAGATGGCGCCGGTGTTTGGTCCCTCAGTGACGTCACTAGATGGTGCCGGTGTTTGGTCCCTCAGTGACGTCACTAGATGGTGCCGGTGTTTGGTCCCTCAGTGACGTCACTAGATGGCGCCGGTGTTTGGTCCCTCAGTGACGTCACTAGATGGCGCCGGTGTTTGGTCCCTCAGTGACGTCACTAGATGGTGCCGGTGTTTGGTGCCTCAGTGACGTCACTAGATGGCGCCGGTGTTTGGTCCCTCAGTGACGTCACTAGATGGCGCCGGTGTTTTGAGCAGCTGATCATTACATCCATGAACCGTGGGTTCTGGGCTCGGCATTAGGGCCGAGCACTTGCTGCAGCTCTGAGTCGTGACCGGACTTCGGCAGACGGAGTGTGTTAATCCCAGCATCCTTTCCACTCCCTTGTGCCAGCATCACATGGAGGCGAGTGCTGAGATCTCTCCCAGATCAGAAGCCAGGGCTGCAGTCAGGGCCCACCCTTTAATTCATGATAGCACAGTGTGAAGAACTGAAATGTGGAGTTGCCCAGTCCAACTCCTAAATATAGCCTACAGTTAAGGGCAGGGGGGGCAGGGGGCGCTGGTTGTAGGTGTGGGGGCTCGGGGCACAAATGTTCCCCCATTTTTCCCCAGTGATCCTCAGCAGGTGGATGTGCTATTTGCGACTCAACCCAACGCCCCTGTGTCTCCAGAGACGGACTCAGTGTCGCGGCTTCTGTCCATGTGTTGTCAGCTCGTGGGCAGAGCCCCAACTGGACGGCGCCGCTCTCTGCTGCCCCCAGGGGGCAGGCAAGGCACGGCGAGATGCTGGTGAGGGGGAGGTCAGCGGTTCACAGGTCAGTTCCCGACCACTGGAGTGAGGATGGGCTGCATGGCGACGAAGAACTGGCTCCACCACATTGACAGTCACAGTCGCTCAGGAAAAGCTCGGCCAATGCAGCGGCGCTCTCCTCAGGATCAGTGGCGGCGACCACAGATGGCGCTCAAGTGGTGCGAATGCAGCTTAGAACTGGCTTTCCGTTTGGTTCAGGAGGGTTAGGTTTAGTGGGTGAGGCTTCATGTGTCTCGTAGCATAGGGGGCGGAGCCTCTGCTACTCTCGCCGACCCTGTGGGAGGAGGCCCTGCACAGGCCCCGAACCCTCACCCACATCCAGAACATTCAGCCAGAAGCAAACCCTGCACCCTCTTCTTCTAGCGAACCATGTCCTCGAGTGCACCATTTGTTCAATCGGAGTTCCAAATGTCTGACTAGTCTGTTTTCAGGGTCGGTGTGGGTGAGCGCAGGCGCATTCCAGCCCACGGGACACCAGCTAGCAAACGCTCTTGCTCTGCATGTGACTCTCCGTCTGAGAGCTCAGCCTCTCCCTCAGGCTTCAGAAGGCCAGCTCTCGCACTCGGGCATGAGACTCACATGACTCGCCTCCTGCTTCTTTGGCAGGGTTGTTAATGACTAGATCGGTCAATATTAGTTCAGTGTTGTGAAGCGTGGGCCAATGGGAGAGCAGCTCAGGTGAGGAGCGTGGGGCAGGTTGTTGGACGCAGGGAAGCTGGAGCCAGAGACGTTCCTGCTGGGCTGAGTCCTCTGCTGGACCAAGTCTTAACTGGGTTTGTTAACAGAGTTTAACTAACAGAGAATGCATGTTTGGGTGCTTTCACACTAGGGGTTCTGTCTGGAGACCAGGCTCTTTCGGCTCACAAGTCCCAGATGTGAACACAAGCCAGTCGGGTTTTGGCCTGGAGACCTGCACTTTGTCTCGTGAAGCTCCCCGCGGGGGGTGAGCTTCTCACCTCAGGCGACTCGGTGCCCGACGCTGGAAACTAGGTGACCAGCGCGTCTCCACACCGACATGACGGATGGCGGGCAGTGAAGGGTCTGATGGCTGTCTGGGCGCACGACATGCTTCACAAACAACTTCTCAGACTCCCACAACACTGAGCTGAGGGAGACTGGTGCTCCGGGACTGGAGGTGTGTGCGGGGGTTTGATACCTCAGCTGATCAACACCTGATGTTACTGACAGACAGAGTTGCTTCAGTGAATCACGCGGCGCTCGACAGCCACTGTTCTCACTGCTGTGATCTGCAGCTGTCACTGCATGAGGAGCACAGCGAGGAGGGAAGAGTTACTGAAGACCACCAGACCACTCATGGATCGTCTCTGGATCTGGACCTGACTCACTCAAACCATCCTCAGTCCTCTGTCTGGCTGTGCTCACTCGGCGGCGCTCCCCTCCCCGAGCGTCATTTCCCCGCAGCTCCCGGCTGCTCACCTCAGTGTTCTGGGAGTTGGAGAAGTTGTTTTGGAAGCATGTCGTGCGCTCGCTCAGACAGCCATCAGAGCCGTCACTGGCCGGTTCTGAACACGAACAAAGCCTCTTCCGGCGTTTGCTGCCCTCGTGTGGGCGAAGTTAGAAGTGACAGGGCGGAGCGAGGCAGAGGTGTGAAGGCTCTCAGCGGGGGGGGGGGGGGGGAGAGTCGCCTCGGGCGGCAGCCCAGCAGGTGGCGTCAGCGTCTGAGCCAGAGCCGCCCGCATGGTCGCCCTCTCTCCAGCAGAGGGCGCCAGAGCCGACTTCAGGCTGCGTGACGTCACCTGGAGCGCACGAAAAAGGTGAGACGACATGGAAAATGAAATGACGTCGCGCACGACTTTAGTGTCTCGCAATAAGGCATTAAAGCAGTGACGACATCAGAGGCAAATCTGGCAGACAAAGCTGCCTGTTTCTGAAGCGCCTGACCATTGACCCGGGATTCACGATCCAAACGCGACTCTGGGTTTAATGAATAATGATTAATAGCTGAATCAGTCGTGAAACCGAAGGTCACGTCAACTGGGGCTCACGAAGACCCCGCCCCTTCATTTGGAACTCGGAAGTCACTCCATTCGACACCGGAATTTATCGGAACCGGGGCTGATTTGGCCAGTGTCGCCATCGTGTCCGGATTGTTTGTTTTTTCTTTTTCTTTTTAATTCCTACGCGTCTGGGACTCATGTGTGACATGCTTTTATTTTGAAGGCGCACTTCCGCTTCTTCTCCGGCCGTGATTTCGCTCCGCTGCGACCCTCCCCCCCCCACCCGCATAAAGAGGCACCTTGTCTCGGTGAGGGCTGTTGGCAGCACGGACCCAGCCCGTCTCACTGCACCGAAGCGGGCCACGCGGCCCCGGATGGATGGTTCCGGGGCGCCGGTGATTCCTCACGCGACGGTGGGTGGATGCCGCTGAGGAGGCGCGCGCTCTCTTCTCAAGCGACCTTCGCGGGTTGGGGCTCCCTGCCGTCGGCTGCCGTGCACCCGCGTCCTCCTCGGGTCTGAGCGCAGGAAGATGTCGCTGCGCTGCTGGCGCGGGAAGCTGTCCGCGTGGGCGGCCCTGGCGCTGCTGGTCCTCTGCTGGTTCTACGTCTTCCCCTTCTACAAACTCCCTCGAGACAAGGACGTGGTGGAGGAGGTGCTGCGCCAGCGGGGCGACTGGAAGAAGAACGCGAGCGCCATCGGTCTCTACAGGTCAGTGTCCCGTCACATCACCGACACGCGCGCACGCGCACAGGTGATGAGCGACCTGAGAGTTCAGTCCAACACCCGAGTCAGCCGCGACCTTCTCAGCGTTCAGCTCGACACACTTCATTCATCGCAGAGTTTGAATATTAAGGTTTCAGGTCCCACGAGGGGGCGATTCCGCACTGGCAGAAAAAGAGTCATGTGACCGCAGCAGGGAGGCAGCCATCACTGAAGCACTGTGAGATGCGTGGAGCAACACTGGAACCATCTTTGTTCATGAAGCCCAACACACAGAGAGGCGCAAAGATCCAGCTGTCCTGTAAAAACATCAGTGTTTTATGGAACACATTGTGTGGACGGACATCTCCTGTGGACGCTGCCTTGAAGTGGCAACATGTCTGTGCCGTGGTGAAGCTTGGTCAACACCACACGCTGGGCTCCTGAAGTTTGAATTTCACTGCCTCAGAACTAACACTTCCTGTTGATGTTTCGGGAGGCCATCTGGGACTATCCCACATCTGGCCATTCACGCTCAAGTTGTGTACGAAAATGGAGCCCTCAACCCATGTCACTGGTCACAGTGTGTTTGTTACCACGTTATTACTGCTCCCCCCATATATATCCAGCAGGGGGAGCAGCCCAGAGTCAGAGCTCCAGAGCCACGTGGCTTTGACTGTGGAGTCAGTGTTGATCCTGTAGCTCTGGCACAACAGAGGAAACGGAGGCAGCGTTGTAGGAGGCGCTGGTCGCTGAGGCCCTGAGATATCTGGCCACTGGAGGACGGAGAGTTGCCACCATTCTTCTGTCTTCTTCCTGTCTCACTAGAGCGAGGTGTCGGGGAGCAACACTGCCCCCCATGGTCTCCACTGGTACTGCTCCGTTTGGTCTGTATCCATGATCCTTATGGAATCATGGAGGAATACGCAGGAAATGAAGGCGGAGCACGGACCTATCTGTCCAGATCCAGATCCAGATCCAGATCCAGATCCGTACATTAAGTGCAGCAGTGTGGCTAGCTTGAACCACAACTCCATTGTTGTAGTTTGAGTGACCTGCTGTGTGGCAGGGGATCGGGACCCGGGGACATCCCGGACACACTCCTGGATAAGATCAAAATTCTGAAGTGACATCATTTCCACTTCCTCTTCATCCTTGATTTCAGTGACGAGCTCCTCTATCGCGCGGCGCTGTCAGCGCTGCTGACAGACTCCCAGATGCGTGGGCTTCTTATCTGCCGTTTCTGTTTCCTCTTTCATTCCACTGTAACTCATCCGTCCTCCCCGAGCTCCTCGCTAATGTGAGTCCCTTCGCAGGAAGCTGCTGACGGAATGCTGCGACCCCAAGAGGATGTTTGCCGTCACCAGGGAGAACTCGCCGCTGGGCAAGGTTCTGTGGTACGACGGCGAGTTCTACTACTCGCACACCGTGGACAACCAGACCTACTCCCTGTTTGTCAAGGTGCGGACACAAACCTCTTCTGTTCTGTGGAGCCACACGTGGCGTGAGCTCAGGGGCAGCGGGGGCCGCTGGCAGTGGAGGCCTGGGCGAAGGTCCGGGGCAGCCTGGGCTCCTTGCTGCCCGACTGGGCTCCGGTTCGGCTCCAGCTAACAGTGATGTTTCAATGAGTGGGTGACAAACCTGCATCCTACTCTGAGTGTAAACAACCTCCTGGAACAAGAAGCAAAAATGTTGATTTCATTCCCATAAATGATACTGTGGTAACAGTCCGATAACAAAATGTGTTGCCAAGACTTTGGATATTCCATTTGGATGGCGTTTAACGACTCGTTGTCGCAGCCCTTGGTCTTTCCATTGAAACTATATGACGCTAAAGACAAAGGTACGAAGTCAAAGGCAGAGTGCAACTCCGCTCCAGCAGGTGCTAATATGAGAAGATCCACATTCCTTTATGGGTCGTTTCCAAACTGAGAGAGCTGTTGTCTTGGCTCCAAAGGTCTGTTCCGAGGTGCGTCACAGAGCAAACCGTGGAAGCGCCACTTGGCTTTGAGCTGGGAGGTTGGAGAGGGCGCTGAACATCAAGCGACGCTCTGTGTAGAACCTGCCGTTGGTGACTGTTCTGACGGCCTTATTTTGGGGTGACACTGTGGCTGTGTGAGGCAGTGCGCACCTCCGACATGTCTGTGGCGCCGTCCTGGTTAGCTCAGTGACCTCCAGCTCCTTGTCACAGGGCAGGGAACACGAGTGCTGAAACGCTTCGTACCGAACTTTGTACTTCACAGCATTAAATCCTGCAGTTTGTAAACACAGCGATGTGAAAGAAGTCATAAGAACTAGATAATTACACAGGTCTGTTCCGCACCTTTATTGTTGCACCCTGACTTTTGTTCTGAGTAGAAGTGCTGTGTGCTGGAATTCAAAGGAGCACAGATGATGCGGGCTGATGTCTTTGTTGGACCGTGACCATGGAGCGACTCCACAGGTGAGAAGAGACTCCCTGGTCACGAGTCATTTCCTCGACAGTACATCTCCTCAGCTCCCGGTCCGATCAGCGCCAGGGTCGGCGGGCCAGAGTTGAGACAGAGTTCTTCCTTCCTGTCGCGCACATGGGGTCAGTGATTGAAGGAGGACGTCTGGACCCTTCCTGGGAGGACGTGCAGCCTGGCTCAGCTCAGAGTTCAGCCACGGCAGCCGCCCCTGGAGGATCCACTCTGCCATGCGGGGCCCAGAGGGACCCTGGACGCTCTGAGGAAGCCTTCCTCAGGAGGAAGCCTCTGCTCTGGGCCTGAATTGAACCTTCCCTCCGCCCTCCAGGCCGAGGTGAAAAGAGGGTGACGGTGGACTGTGCTTGTGTCATGACTGGCTGATCATATCTGCCTTCTGGCCTTCTGCCGGGGCTGTGCCTACACTATCAGACCTGCCCTTTATGGTGGTTATAAACGGCAGTTCCGGGGACCATCAAACACATGCCAGACCCCAGTGTGGCAGAGCAGGCCTGTCGGGCCAACACAGAGAACAAGGGTCGCAGGCTCGCGCCGCGTCGGCCCCTCAAACAGCAGCGGTGACTCGGGCTTCTCACTCCGTTGAAACACAGAAGCACAAAAGTTCTCGAGGACGTGCTGCCTCCTCACTCACCACCGTGGATTTTTGACGTGGAAGCCAACTCAAACATGGCGAGCGACATGAAGAATACGTTGTTGACGTTGGTGTGGGCCGAGCAACAAGCAGAATGGGAATCCAGTCGCTGCGTGTTCCCATGACAACGGTGTGGGACCGTCACATTCAGGCTGCTTCTGTGGTGTTGGAGCTGTTTACCAACATGTCTGGAAGGTGTGTCTTGTGAAGACACTATCGGAGGCGTGTGGCCGAGCGTGTGAGTGCAGAAGCCTCTCGCTGGCCCGCTGACGTCCTGCCGGGTGGCGATGAGCGCGGCCTGACCCTAATTTGCTGCCTGCTGTGCTTGTGCTTTGACCGAGGATGGGGGAGGTGAGCACAAAGAAAAAAGAAGCTGGTGATGCAGGGGGGCGGAGCCTCACTGGAAAGCTTCTCGTGGGTACGACAGTGGCTGTTAGCCGTTAGCATCTGAGTGGGACGTCTCTTGGCCTGCGGGGGGGCTGTGTGTTGCCATGGAAACCCAGGCGACGCTGCGTGACTAATGGAAGGGCTCCTCTGTTTAGCGGCCGCTCCGCTCCGCTGACTGTTTCGTGCCTCATTGTTGCTAAATGAAACAAGGAAACGTGTTGCCTCATGAGATGAGCGCACGGTTCCCACAGCACACGACTGGTCCGACGTGTTGGTCCGGCACTTCAGAACCTGCGTGGCAAGGTGATTCCTGCTGCTGCTGTGCAGTAGAAACAGGGCAAGTGCCGCACGCGCTCGTGATCCGGAACTGTGGCCCTGCTCGATCCTGCCCTGAACGTCTGACAGGAAATGTGGCCCTGCTCGATCCTGCCCTGTACGTCTGACAGGAACTGTGGCCCTGCTCGATCCTGCCCTGAACGTCTGACAGGAACTGTGGCCCTGCTCGATCCTGCCCTGAACGTCTGACAGGAAATGTGGCCCTGCTCGATCCTGCCCTGAACGTCCACCTGGTGCGACTGGTTTGCTCTGGTTCTCTGGGTGTGGTGAGAGAGAGCGGCTGTGATTGCAGGTCTGAGGGAGCTGGCAGCCCTGGCATCATGGGGACTGGCCTTGGACGGATGAAGGCTCCCACACGCCACTGTACTTAGGCCGACCAATGAGCAGGCGCCACGCACCCCTGCGCGTCTCACCCATGACAAGCTTTTAATGACAGATATCTGCAGGTGGTTTCACGTCCCGACGACTGGCAGAGAGGTAGAGAGAGAGGGGTAAAGTAAGGTCAGCAAGAAAAGCACCCGGAGAGAGCAGACCTCCACCCAGCAGCTCCCTTCACGGGCAGACAAGCGCAGGCAAAACAACAATGGCAGACAAGAGTGAGAAAACAGGGTGATGGAGACTAAAATGGCTGACTCTGCAACAGTGACTGCCGTGTGTGTGTGTGTGTGTCAAGCGGCGTAAGATAGAAGAAAACATGCTCTCCCTGATGAAAAATCGAAGTCATGGAGCCTAAACAAGAAAAGCATGGGAGGAAATGGAGGGGATTTTCGACGCCTGCTATGTGCAGGTGCTAACAGAGGCCAGTTTCCTGGATATGCTCTCAAACGCCCTCATGCCATGACACTTGAAAATATCCTCTTGCTGGAATCTGCTGTAGAGTCTGAGTGGTTTCTCTCTGTTCTGGTCGTGGAACTGAAAGGTGCCTCTCGGGTCCAGTGAGCTGGAAGCTTATGGGAACGTGGCGTGCAGTTCTCCCACCAGGAAGATCCGGTGGTCTCTGCCCCGAGGGAGAGAACGTCCCGGGCCGAAGCGTTACCACGGCGACAGCCCTTGATAATGAAGCCATCAATGAAAGGCAGTGTCCGTGTGAGTGAGCGTGAGTGTGTGTTCCTCTGGTTTGACCTCTTCACCCTGGACCGTGTTCTCGGCTCCTCTGAACTGAGGAGTCGTGCAGCTGAGGACATTCCCGTCATGACGGGTCACCGTTCTCGCTGCCAGATGAAGCGCAGCTGTGAAGCTCCCTCCTCTGAAGTGACGCGACCGGACGCCACCGTCTCCACGGTGACCGCGATCCGGCTGCAGCCCGGGAAATTCATTGGATACAGTGATTCATGCTCAGGACCGCAGGGGGGAGTTTCTCTGCTGAGTATCTGAGCTCATCTCAAAGTGCTTCTGAGCTGAATGTCGATAATCAAATCACAGGTAAAAAAAAAAACCAAGCTTTTCCGGGGTTGACCACTTCCTGTTTCCCTCCGCAGAACAACCCTCTGCAGCTGCCCCTGAAGAAATGTGCGGTGGTGGGTAACGGAGGCATCCTGAGGCACAGCAAGTGTGGGCGGGACATTGACCAGGCCGACTTTGTCATGCGGTGAGACCCAGTCGACTCCTGTCGACATTCTTCTGCAGCCGAAGCCTCCAGAGAAGGGCGGCCGGCCGTGAGGACGTGGGCCACAGAGATAGCGGGGAAAAGAGGTCGGGGAGGCGGGCGATGGAAGGAGGGAGCATGAAATATAAATATGGAAAATGGCCTTGGAAGATGGCCATCATGTGGCCTGCTTCTCCTCATGGATCTGGCCCCAGTTTCATGGCTGCTGCTCACTGTTGCTTGTGCTGTGGGAAGCAAGCTGAGGCTGAAACACTGGTTTGATGTGGCCTGCCAGTTTGTGTCTCTTTGTGGAGGCGACGCTTTCATATCGCTGCTGCAGCGGCGTCCGAGCGCTTCCCAGTCCCTGCTCCAGCCTTCACTCGCCCTGAAGGGAAGCAGATGAAACCCAGACCTTCCTCCAAACAGACCTTGAAAAGTTGCACCAACATGTTTGATCATTTCCACATGTTCCATCACTAGTGGACCATGTGGAATATCTGACGTATTTTGGTTTTTGTCGAGAGATTCAAGGGCCAGAGTCCTTCCCTGGTGTCCTCCGTCTTGCGGACGGGACGGTGGAGGAGGAAAAGGCATTTCCGCCCTTAATCCTGCTGACAGGCTTCATGCGGAGTGAGTGACTGAGGCAGCGCAACAAACCACATCAGGCACGCGGCAACACAACAGGCTTGTTGTAGTCAATCGATAGACAGTAGCAGATTCTGATCCCGCCTATTTCTGGGCTCAAGCATGAGCGTGACATATGACCAGCACATCCAGGATGCAGTTCGGGCTTGTTGCCAGAGGGGCGTCTGGGGCCCAATCGTAGTGGCAGCTCACTGGCTTCCATGAAAAGGGTGTTCCTCTCTGATCCGCATCTGGCCACTCTTGCTTTTGACTGTCAGCGGGAAGGAAACGCCCACGGCGGCCTGTCATCTGACACTGGGACGCCCTGTCTCGAAAGTTTCAGGCCCAGATGCCCTGACACCACGCTTGCTCTTTAGTAGTGCCGAGGTCGAGGCTACACAGCATTAAAGGAAAGAGGCTAGGCCATGACACGCCAGGTGTGTGGCGCTAAAAGACCCTGCTAGTGGGTGTGAAATTCAAATGACTGGGCGCAACCAGAGACAGAGACCAGAGAGTTCTGAGTTCAAGGGCTTCTGGCTCCTATCTTGGCCCATTCCCATTGTCCACTGGCACAACAGGCGTGGTAACCACAAATGTAGAAGTAACCGTGGAACCACGCGTAAAAGTCAGTTCATACTTGCAACAAAACTATCTTAGTTGGATATCTGCACCTTGCATTTAAGTGGAGGATTCCAAGGTAAAGCTTACATCTCCTCCATTGCAATTCACAGTGCTTCCTATACATTTCAGCGTAGAAGGAGTGGGGCCCCTGTGGGGACCACACCTATGCTGAGGGGCAGCTGGCACAGCAGCATGCTGAGGGCCACTAATGGCCCGGGGACCACAAGTTTGAGAGCCCTGTCTTGCAGGAGCTACTACTGCCGCCCTATTGAAAAGAATGTGATTGACGCCATGTATGCAGGGCACTAATACTGTGTAACTTAAGTGGATGGCGTCACGGGTCTGGTCCTGGGCCTCCTCCTAATCACCCCAGAAAGCATCCCAAAATAGGGCGCCAGAAGGAATCCACCTGAGCGGACTTTCCTCAGTGTGGAGTTGTGTCACACACTACCCAAAGTTCTGGATCGTATTTGCACAAAGCCTTCACCGAGCCTGGACGGCAGTAGACACGTGACACCTGCAGGGGATTCGAGGTCCAACAGGTCTGTGGTTCAACTCTCAGACTCACCCTGTGTGCAGCAGCAGCAGTGTCTCACACGCTTGTGACAGCAGGGGTCCGTGCCCAACAACAGGGACGATGCAGGGAGAGTCAAGGTTGCGTGGCTGGCATGCCATGAGCCTCTTTACATAGTTCAGCAGAGATTTACTTACTATCATCTCATTTGCAAAGTAAACCACTGCAGTAGATACACAGAAACACCTGAGGCAAATGGAAGGCACAGGTGAGACCACTAACATGGTGGAGTCGGCGCCTGCCGCGGTGCCTGTCCTGACCCGTGCTACAGCTGTGCTTCCTGCTCCCACAGATGCAACCTCCCGCCACTGTCGGCGGAATACGTGGAGGACGTGGGAACCAAAAGCAACCTGGTGACCGCCAACCCCAGCATCATCGAGAAGAGGTGCGTCAGGTCGCTCGGTCAGATGTCGGCGCCGGAGCCAAAAGCATGTCGGGCTTCAGGAGATCCTGCTGCGCCACCTGGTGGTCAAATAGGATCCTGGCATGAAAGCTGGAGACGATGTCAGGAGGAGAGGTCCTCCTGGGTACATGGTGTGCCAGGGTGTGGGGGACCCATCTACACGGCATTTACAAGGAACCAAGCTGTCGGCTAAAAGATGATACGAAGACCAGGCTTGGGAGTCATGGGGGGCAGGTGACGCTCAGCCCACCGAAAACTAAGAACCCACTGATCGGATGGACCCGACTCAGCCAAACTCGCTGCAGTAAATCTTAGTAGGCCCAAATTTAGTTCAAACCAGAAGTGCCCAAAAACCGGATCACCCCCGAAGCGTCACCGCCCTCCAAGCCGCAGTGTCCGAGCCCTGCCGTATTCTAGAGCTTGTAAGTGGCAACAGTGCACCTGGCGGTGTGGCAGCATTTAGTCACAATCCATAGAGGTATCATACTGCGGTGAGGTCACTCTGTCTCCATCGATTCCGCCTGCAGCTGACGCTCTCGGAGCTGCTGGAGTTTCATTGGCCTCTAAAGCGGACTCGATGTCGCGGATCCTGATTTCATGTTTCGCCCTTGTCTTCCAGGTTCCAAAGCCTCCTGTGGTCCAGAAAGCCCTTTGTGGACTACATGAAGGCGTACGGCTCCAGCTACGTCTACATGCCGGCCTTCTCCATGAGGCCCGGCACTGAGCCCTCCCTGCGCGCCGCCTACACCCTGGCAGACTCCGCCTCCAACCTCACCATGCTGTTTGCAAATCCCGACTTCCTGTATTCAGTGGGGAGGTTTTGGAAGTCCCGCGGCGTGCACGCCAAGCGCCTCTCCACGGGTCTCTTCCTGGTCAGCCTGGCGCTGGGACTCTGTGAGGAAGTCACGGTCTACGGCTTCTGGCCGTTCTCGGTGGACCTGCGGCAGATGCCCATCAGCCACCACTACTATGACAACATCCTGCCCTACAAGTGGTTCCATGCCATGCCGGAGGAGTTTGTCAAGCTTTGGCAGCTACACAAGAGCGGCGCGCTCCGTGTTCGGGTGGGCCAGTGCCTCCACCCCGAGGCAGGGAACTAGACAGGATGAGGGCGGGGCTTTGTCCCAGCAGCCCCCGGAGCTCCGTCTTTTCTCTGGACCTGCTTCCAACCTGGCTCCCCTGTTACGCGTTAGCATGAGACCGTCCCGCAGCAGAAGTGAAATATTTCTGCCTCCTCGACCCCTGGACGTCTGGCTGGCAAACCTCCAGGGGCTAATGAAAGTGTTGGGTGGGGGAGGGCTGTGCTCCGTCTCTGGCAGATGGAGTCATGGTTGGACACGGACCAGAGAAAGAGGGAGGATAATGAAATGTTGTCGGAGACTAGCTGCCGATAAAAGCCACCCCGCCCCCCGCCGCCGCCGCCATGCTGGTGCCATCTGCTGGAACCGTGACGTCCTCTGAATGTTGGGCCCAGTCGCCTGGCGTGGCGCCCTTGAGACGAAAAGGGAAAAGAAAATCATCAAGTTTACATGCGTTTGTTTCTGGAATATTCTTTGCACTTCACCAGGCTGCGTCCTCCATCCTGGGCCTGTCCAGTGAGACGGAAGCCAACATTGAGCTCTTGAAAATGACATGTCTGTTTGACCCAGATAGTGTTGATGTCTTGCCAATTGGATCCTCCGCAATAGAAGAGCGAACCCCAGGGGGCGCTGGCTCAGCCCTGTGCTCTCCATGGGTGGGATCAAGAACCTGCACCAACGCCGTGAGCCAAGAGACACACGTTTTCACTTTGATCTCCCTGGATTCAGTGGTGAAGTATCAACACCTCAGCCAGCTCTGATTCCCTCTCACGCAAAGGTTGAACGAGGGCAACGCCTGCGGCTCAGGCAGCGTTGTTGGATGTTGAAGGTCATCCAGGTTGGTGGGTCGCGGCGGAACATAGAGGTGACCCTGCTGGAGGAGAGGCGCTGACTGGGCCACTTTTTCATGTGAAGTATGTGGATGGGGCGGGTCTCCATTTTGTTGTTAATGAAGTTACGCCAATCTCCTGGCAGGAAGTGAATAGAGGAGCGTCTATTGTCCTATAAAAAGGGAGCCACTCTTTGACGCTGCAAAACTGTAACAGCATCAAGGTTCATGGTCTTCTTGGCGTCACTGGAGCCTTCAAGGTGCTGCGTCTGCACATTTGAACTTCAACCCTCATACTGCAAACGTTTGTCTGCCCTGCCCATTACAGGGTTTGGGATGTTTCTCCTCTCTCATTTGGAATGTGAGTTATGAGCCGCCTCAGAAGCACCTTCAGACTGGTGACTCACGGTCAGGAGGAACGTCCTGCTCATGTGCGATAGGACGGTACGGTTTGGAAGGATCCCCCGATGTTGCACGAGCTTTCATTTAGGATTGGCCATCAGGTGACCTGCGAGCCAGACTCGCACTTTAGCTTCATCCTGATGGACTTCTCCTCTTCGTATCTGCAGCTGCTACGAGCTCACAACAAACAGAAGCTTCTGCGCGAGCGGCTCACGCCGTCAGCAGACATGGAGGTGGACTCTGTGATTTTAGCTCCCACCCAAGTCTGGTGTTCCGCTCTAAACGGCGGTCGCCTCACCGCGTCCAGCTTTCCTCCACGTGTTAACATTGATGCTAAAGAGCAGCCGCCGGTGACATTGGCAGCTAGAAGAGCTCCGAGTCTGTCCTTTGACTTTGGGTCACTCCGTGTCATCGGACTCATTCTGCTGCTCTGCCTCGTCTCGCATGCAGATACCGGCATGTGGCTTCCTGAAACCAGCCATCGCATTTGTGGGAAGCAGGACGAGGCAGAGCGGCGGCTCATGTGACTCCAGCACGCTGTCGTGAAGGGCAGCCGAGGACTTGTGCATGGACACAGCATGGCGGGACTTTCCACTCAGGCTGCTATCTTCTGGTACTGTGCCTTCAGCTGTACTGAGGCAAACAAGCGTTTGGTTTTGGATGAGAAGTGAATGGAAAGTGTGTTCTGGGACGAGACGGTTGTGTTGTTTTTCTCCTCCATTGTCGGGACTGACTGACTTGAAAGTGCATGGCTGCGCCGCTCCCCGGCAGTTGGCGCGCTACTTTGGTTTCAGCAGAACGTGAAACTCTCTTTGCACTGTGGGACTCTCGGAGGCCAATTTCCCCAAACCCGTCAGGTCTTAATAAATTGCTGCGTAAAATGTGAAGTGCGTCTTTTTTGCCGCGCACTCGTGGTCACGTGGTTCTCAAAAAAGGCCTTCAACTCTTGTTTTCATGTCTCTGTCGCCCCCGAGACCTGGGGTGGGCAAAGTGCGGCCCGGGGCCACACGAGGTCGCAGCATGATTTGAATTCCAAATAAAGCTATTTATGTTTATCTTCTTTTTCCATTGTGAAGTTGTTTCTTAAAATGTGTTCTGCTCATTTGAACTGTGGTTTATGAGTGGAATATGACTTCTAGAAATGTTGATGACGGCAACAGATAGGTGAGGAGATCTGAGCGAGCCGTGATAATTCCACACGCTCATGATGTCCTGGCCCTGATGCTGACTGAGGGGATCTACGTCCGGAGGTCAGAGGCGCTGCAGCTGCACCCGCACCCGCACCACTTCACTGTCATGGTTTCACTGTCATGGACAATACACTGCGGATCTTCCGCTTCTCTGTGGAGTGGCGTCTGTGTCACGGCGAGCCATCGGCGGCTGCTCCTCTCACCTCTTCCTGTCACCAGTAACCGCAGCAGCCACTTGCTCGCTGGTATCCTCGTGAGGCGGCGACGTTCGGGGGGGTCATGGTTCTGGTGAAGATCCGGACCCAGCCGGGCCTCGCCCTTGAGCCTCTGGCGGCTTGTGGTTCAGCGCTGCCAAAGTCTGGACGTCTCTATGCTCCAGAGCGACAAACACAAGCTGCATGCGCCACGTTCTGATGTGCTGCTGACAGCGTCTATAGCGTACGTTTATGGAGTTGGACTTGAATTCTTGAGCCAGAGCAACGTTAGCGATGGTGACCAAGGCGCCAGACACCAGCCAGCACTGGCCACTTCACTCAGCACTGAGGTCATGCCTGAATCTGTCGACATCCCCAACACAACTGAGGTGCCGCGGCTTGTTTTGAGCGAGAAGTTCACTTCCTGTGTAGAAGAGATGCCTCTGATGTGCAGGAAGTTCAAACCGACCGCTCCGTCTGTGACCTCATTTCCTGTTTCCTCTAAAAGCCCCACTACAATGGGATTTTTTTTGTGAGTGGGGCTGGAGACGGAACAAGGCGAGCGATGGAAAGCTGCAGCTGCAGTCGTGCCACCACGTCACCAGCAGGTCGGCTTCTTCATCTGAGCCAGCGCTTCGCCGTGAGGTTCTGTGGCGCCCCCCCTAAACTCCCCGCCGCCTCTGTGAATACACCCATTTGTCCATAGACTTTGCATTCTTGTTCAAAGAAAAAAGAAACGAGTTTAGATCAACTTACAATAAAGAATCACTTGGTTTTCGTCTGTACCAGGAAAAAGACAGTCATGAGTGGATGTGCAACTTCACTTATTATTCTGCTTCGGCAAGTCTGGGCCCCCATGTGACGGGGGTCCAGATGAGCAGGGCCACATCCCACCCACGCACGCACGCGCGCACGTCACTGGAGGCCTGGATCAAGTGAAGGCTCACTGCCACCATCACAGAGGAAGCTGCTTATCGACCGCAGGCTTCTGTTTCATGTCCTCGCGTGTTAAATAACTCAAGGTCAGCCAGGCTCGGCGCTTCCAGGAACCCCACAGGCAGCGAGTGAGTCACGGCGACAGAGTCCTGTGATGGTGCGGCTCTCATCGGCCTGCCGTGTCTGCAGCGCTTCCATGAATCAGCCACTTGTTCTGTGGTCCTCAGTGGCGTCTGACCTCCTTCCTCAGCTCAGCTGGTGCTGGGATGAGCCTCGTGACTCACAGCAGCGAGGGCCCCTGAGCGGGACCGCAGGTCGGACACGTGACAGGCGTCGCCTGAGGCCTCGCTGCTGAAGCAACGTGTCGATGAAAGTCTTTGAGGAAGAACTGATTTCCTGGAGCTCCGTTGGAGACGCAGGGCGCCCGGACGTGCCCTGACTAGACAGCAGCAGGTCGGCTCTCTTCTGACTCGGTGACTCCGGGGCACTTCCACCTCCCAGACGGATCAAACTGAAGTGGGAGGGAGGAAACCAGAGTCAGTGCTTGTGGTGGTGTGGGGTCGATTCAAGGGCCCACACAAACCCACTGACTCGAGAAACTTAAGTTGATTCACTCTGGGACTTGATCCTACAGGGATCAGATCCAGGGCCTGTCCCTGCTCTTCATCCCCTCCACAGAGGTCCCTCCCTGCGGGCCGAGGTCAGTGTGAGGAGCGTGGCCTCTGTTGTCATGGCAGCGACAGGATGACAGGCTCCAGCAGAGCGTGAGACATGGAGAGGAGCAGGGAGCAGGTGGGCGAGACAGGTGAGCAGAAGAGGAGGCTCCTGCGACGGAGAGGTGGCTGACAAACACCTGAGCACATCAGCAACGATGCTGGGAGAGCCTGTGATCTGGGGAGTGGAGACGGAGCAGACGGAGCTCTCTTCCGTTTTCATGCACGTTCTGGTGCCACAACGGTGTCAGACTGGGCTTCACTTCCTGGTTCCCGCCCTCTAATCTGAACACTGAGCACCTGAAGACGAAGGCTCCCTCTTCTATTGCGGAGCACTTCTGGACCCGACGTGTGAGCCTGGGGTGGTGCAGCGGGAGAGCAGGGGTCGTAACACGCCCGGTGATGCTTGGCTTGGTGGTGGGGTCAGGACTGCAGACTCTTCTATCCCGCGCCTGCCTCCTCGTGTTGACCATGGCAGCTGTGTTTTCAGTCACGGCGGTCGGACACGTCGGATCAGCCACTTGTGTCGGAGCGGCTGAATCGTGAACGAGTCCATGTCACGTCTCGTGAGGCTTCAGTTACAGAACTCTCTCTGCTGCCCAGCACCGGCAGCGTGTCCTCACAGCAACATCTGGACTTGCTCATGACAGAACAAGCGTCGCCAGCTTCTCCTGGACAGCAGCTCGGGCGAGCGGCGCTTCAGGAACCAGGTGGAGGCAAATGAGGGGCGCGGCGAGCACCTGCTCGTTCCTCCTCCTCAGAAGATCATTTGAATGTCCTGAGGAGAGAGAGAGAGTTTGTGACTGCTGTGAGTGTGGAGCTGGACGAGGAGCAAAACAAGCTGCAGGCTGGTGTTCCTCTCTGTGCACCGGCGCCATCTGAAGTCAGGTCCACATTTGGGTGTTCACCCATCTGACGTCACCACGTGGCACCAACACCAACTTCATGACTCAGCAGAATCTCATCAGGATGAGCTCTTGCATGGTTGGACGGAACTGAGATCTCAGCTCTCACTACATGTGCTGATCTCAAAATGAAGAGTCGGCTGGTAAAACCACGATCCAGCAGAGAGACGCTGCACTGAAGTGAAGACCAGGCAGCTTCAACCAACATACTTCTCTGCCACTCCACACTGCAGTCGACCTTCATCAATATCAAGACTGGAAAACACCAGCCTGGTTCCCAGCTTCATGATGGAGCCACCTGCTGGGAACCAGGCCAGGTGACCACGTCAGGTGACCACGTCAGGTGACCACGCCAGGTGACCACGTCAGGTGACCACACCAGGTGACCACACCAGGTGACCATCTCAGGTGACCACACCAGGTGACCACACCAGGTGACCACACCAGGTGACCACATCAGGTGACCACACCAGGTGACCACACCAGGTGACCATCTCATGTGACCACGCCAGGTGACCACGTCAGGTGACCATCTCATGTGACCACGTCAGGTGACCATACCAGGTGACCACACCAGGTGACCACGTCAGGTGACCACGCCAGGTGACCACGTCAGGTGACCACACCAGGTGACCACGTCAGGTGACCATGCCAGGTGACCACGCCAGGTGACCACACCAGGTGACCACGCCAGGTGACCACGCCAGGTGACCATCTCAGGTGACCACACCAGGTGACCACACCAGGTGACCACGTCAGGTGACCATACCAGGTGACCACACCGCTGATGGCCAGCCCGAGCGAGCAGAGCGGAGGTCAGTCTGGCTTTGTCTGAAGCCGTTTGAAGGATCTGCAGTGAAGAAACCTTGTTCCCACCATCGTCCAGAGCCGCTTCCTTCCATCGCAACAGTCATGGAAGGAAGAAGAAGCGCTGAGGTGGTGCAGCCGGCGTTTATTGGCCAGTCATAAAGCCAAAGGGTCGGACACATCCTGTACTGCCAGCGGGTTAATCACTGACCACATCAGCTCTCTGACCAACAAGCCGTCCACCGAGGAAGCAGCAGTGAGCTCCTGTCCTCCAAGTCTGTGGGAGGCTGTGGCCCTCATGGCCTGCCGTTCCAAGGTTGTGGGGTGGAAGATGAAGCCTGGGATTTGCCATGTGATGAGGGTTCAAGGGTCTATTTCAGGAAGCTGGCGCGTCGCTGGAGTGGGAAGACGGACGTTGGTTTCAGGAAGCAAGTGGCTGTGGGGTGATTAAATAACAGAGTGGAGGAAGGCATCATGAAGCAACTGCCACAATAAACGAGTGCACAAGTCAAGTGAAGTGACCAGAGCACGGAGCAGAACCAGGAGAAGGGAAGCAACCGAACAGATCTGCGCCTGTATATCAGTCTGCACTGTAAACAAACCCAAATCTTGTGAAATGACATGGAACCTGTGATCATATTTGTCATGGAAAAGTCCAGCAGCTCAAGCAGGTGCAAGTCATGTTCATCACTTTTACTAAAGAAAAAAATATATACACTTGATGAAAACTGTTGAGAAAATTGGAAAAACTGAATACAATTCAGAATAAAATACATATAATAAAAGCATGTCTAAATATCATAAAATAAATAATATATTTGATTTAAACTCCAAAGAAGATGTAAGTAAAGTGGAAATGAAAGTATCACCATAAAGTGTTCTAAATAATTGTCAAAACTGCTCCAACAGGTGAACAGTGTGTGCTGTAGGGGGCGCCATCACTGTCTTCATCATTGTTTCTTTCCAAGAACTTCTCCACAGTTGGTGACTCTCACAGATGTGCAGCTGCCAGGGTTGTTTGGATACCAGCTTAGCTGCGCTCTGCAGCTCCCTCACTGGGTCCCACGCGTCTCAGCCCAAACTGCCGCCCGTCTGAGCGCGTGCCACTCGGGAGACTTGACAGGGACGGTGATAACGTCTGTGGAGGACAGTGATCTTTGGCTACAAATCAAAAGAGCAGGAGGCCCGGCTTCTCTCGCTCCCCGTGTTCCAGTCAGGACAATACAATCATGAAAAAGTTACACACTGTACAGTAAGATTCGATGTGCACGGCTGGCGAAGGCAACCTGCCACGCCAACAGCCTCATTGGGTCCCAGCAGCCAACCAGGAAGGAGCAACCGAGGCTGTGGCCAGTCCAAAAGACCGCGGTCTTCGGTCCTAAAATACAGGATCATGATGGCGAAACCCAGCGAGTCTCACGTCCGCCGTGGTGAAAGTGCTGACTCAGGCCCCAGGTCAAGTGACACGGCAGCTGAACAAGCTGGACTCTTACCGACGGAGGTAAACACACTGCTGGCTGTGTTTGTCTGGCTCTGCTTTGTTGAGCAGCTGGTGTGGCCCTGTCGGACGCCCAGCCGACATGAACAGCGCCACCGTGTTCGTGACACCGTCCAGTGGAGCCTCACGTTTAATGATGGCTTCCCCCACTGTAAACAGCAGGTGGACACCAGTCAGGTGAACTGGGTGGAGCATGTATTTATTTCATGGTATTCTCCCATCAAGTCATGATGGGATCACGTTGTTTCATGTTATGATCAGATTATTTCATGGTATTCTTGCGTGACACTTGCGTGACACTTGCCTGACACTTCCGTGACACTTCCGTGACACTTGCCTGACACTTGCGTGACACTTGCGTGACACTTGCATGAGAGTGATCAAATAAAACATGGCACGAGCAGCCATGCATGTGTTCAAAACTAGACACCGTCTGTTGGTCTCGCGCAGGTGCGGCGGGGTGCCTTTGTGTCCGACTGAGGCTGCCGTAGTTGGGTGAACGGCAGCACTGTTCATAACGAGGCGAGTTCGAAATCGACGTCAGGACTCGCCGCGTCGCTCCTCTGTTTCTGAGAGACAGAAGACAGTGAGGTGGTGCTGAGAGCGATCCTTTGTTTGTCATTTCAATATCGAAGCGCTGCCATTTGCCTCCCGGGCGCGCGTGTTTGCCTGCCGCTGTTGTTGTTGCTGTTCCATCTGCATGTGGCTGGCGTCCTTCCTGCCTCGGCACCGCTGCACTGCAGAGGACGCTTCAACCCTCGCGCACTTCCTGTTGCCACGGCTGCTCGTGCAGCCAGGGAACACGGCCGTCCGTCACATGACTCCTCGATGACGGTCCGCTTCGTCATGGCGCATTAAAGAAAGAAATCGCGCAGTAATCATCATCATCATAATAGAGAGATGAGAAGGGGAAACAAAGTGACTGAATCCCGTGTGACATGTGGCACAGCTTCCCATGCAATGAAAAAACCAGCCAGATACAAAGATGAGTCTGAGGAGTGGGTGTCGTGGCTGAGTCAGCGGGACGGGCCTGTGAACAGAGGGAAACAGCCTCCTCATCTCATCCCACACTGAGTGAGAAGCAGAGGTCCGGAGGGGCCTCTCTCTCTCCAGGTCACCATGGACAGATCTGGAGGGCCTGCTGCTATAACCCGCTACATGAGGCAAGTATTGAAGTCGCTGAGTGAAATGCACCACAGACTTGGCAGGTCAAAGGTCGGGGGAAGATGGACCTCCACCTGGTTTGATTCACTGAGGGGGAGGGGTGGGGGGAACGGGAGAGGTTCTAGAGCACATCCTGACCCGGGTCCAGGTCCTCCTCTGAGATGAAGGTCCTGGCACTGAGAGCCAGAGGGGACGTGGAAGTCCTGCCACTCGAGAGCACTGACTCTTCAGGTCCTGGCCTCAGTAAAGGAGCACTGAGGACACACACACGCAGGGGCCGCCGAGAGCCCTTCAGAACCCTCAAGCGGCTCTCTGTCCTCTGAGGACAGCGACTATGTCTCCCCCTACAGACGCTCTTTAACACTGCATCGAGTGAGTAATGAGCTGAGCGCTCCCTCTTGTGGTGATGACGCAAAACTACGACTTTAATCTGGGTGCAGATTCGGACCGCAGTCCACGGGACCCAGCGCGTCACGAGTGCAGGCAGAAACAACCAACCTTTGGTCTCGGCAGGATCCGATGACTGGCTGGGAGGCGCACGCTCACACGCGACCACTTCAGCAGGTGAGTTCCAGCCACACCACGTCACTTCGACGGGCGCGTTTGGTCGAAAATACGTTCGTGACGTCATGACACCAAGCCTGCCAAGTCACGTCACATGTGTGGCCCTGTCAGAGAGTTGGTGATGTTTGCTGCAGACCGGCTCCTCGCTCCTCCTGGGCCACGGGAGGAAACCTGAGAGCCCTGTGGCACCTCCTGCCCCGGCCCCTCTTCACCATCATGGTCTTCCTCGAACAGCCGGGTCTCGGCCTGGTCCTCACAGCGCCGCAGCGTGTTTCAGCGGCACCTGACTGCTTCAACAGTGTGTGTGTGTTTGGCTGGACCAAAGACCTGCTGTGGCCCCTCTGAGGACCGGTTCCAGTCCCCAGCTCTACACACTCCTCATCTCTCCAGTCCGGAGCACCAGGCTTCCTAACTTGAAAGTGAAGAGAGTCAGAGCAGAATTTATTGCCATGGTCAGTGGGGGTGCCACCAACACGGCAAGTGCTGTTAATAAACACAACAGCCCACAAACAACAAAGGCTGATCACAAATGGAACAGTCTGACCAACAGAGAACAAGCAGAGTCCAGACAGACAGAAGTAGGTTTCATACAAACTGCTTCATTTATTTCATAGTCAGAGTCATGGCTGACCCCAGAGTCCAAGGTTCCCAGTTCAATATATCTGACCGTGTGATGGGGGCACTGGTGCGACCAGTGTCCCGCCTGGATCGCAGCCACCCCGGAGTCCTGCTCCGTCACCTGGAAAACGCTGACACCACACAGACAGAGTCACACGAGGCCAGTCAACCCCGGCCCGACACGGTTTACCTCGGTGCCGCCCGCAGCTCAGACGGTCGCTCCGGGCCGGGGGCGCCCCCTGCTGGCGGGCCAGCGCGCCACTGCGAGACAAGACCAGAACGTGACTCTGGGGACCAAAGACAAGCGCTGCACATGAGCTGAGCCACACCTCAGGCCTCGGGTCCGAGTCACAGCACCCCACAGGCCGCCTCAAAGTCTCGGAGCTGATAGTCCAGGAAGTCCGGGGCCCTGTTCACAGACCTAGGAGACAATTCGCCAGAGACATGAGAGAGCTGTTCTTGTCCACACTCCACGGGCTCCATGTCTTCGTACGCGATGCGCATCAGGTACTGGGTCGTGTTTCTCGGCGCCATCGCTCCGTCATGACGCTGCACTTTCTTCTCCTCCTCCTCGTCGTCGTCTCCCTCTTCGTCCTCCCCGCTCACACGCTTCATCCAGGCGGAGTGTTTGGCGCTCGGCCTCGCTCCCTGAACCCGTGGCGGTCGACACACCGGGTGGCTGCGGCTCCACAGGCCGCACCGAACCCTCCGCTGCCCCCCCGACACCAGCGGCCGCCATCTTAACTTGGGCCAGGACGGGCAACTGTTCCAGCAGGGCGCCAGAGTCTTTCCAAAGTTGCCAGAACCCGTACTCGCTTTTCCCATTGTGTCAGAAAGTGGAAAACAGGTCTCGAAAAAATCTTCTTGTGAAGCCAAACTCTTCGCAGCTCCAGTCGTGTGTGTGACGTCGCGACCGGCCGCTCGTCAGACGCCGCAATAATGACGCCACTCTTCCGCTCTCAGTACCCAAGATGCACCGCTCTCTTCTTCTTCTACTGTCTCGATTACCAGCACATCGCCACCTACTGCTCAGAATGCGTGACCACATGCCGTTATAACGCTTCTGCTCCTCTGAGATTCTGAACAGTCCTTTGTTTATGATACGATACGCACCGGCCTTTTTGAGAGGAATCCATAGTTGTCGAACAGACAGGTGACTGTATATAATCATGAAAATAAATACTTTACTTTCCCATTTTCAGCCTTAAAATTCATTTTCAACAAAAGGCCCTTGGTTTGATTTTCTATCTCCCACGCTCCTCCCAAACTAGTATTCTGACGAGCGGCTCGCTGGCGTATGGGTGAGACCCCAGACACCCCACAGAGCTGTGGCAGGGTCATCTGTCAGGGAAGACTTTCTTCTGGATTTGAACTGGTGGGTTTCTGGTCGTCACTCTCTCGAGTCAACAAACACGCGGAAGATACATTCAAGCTGTATATTCCTCCATCACAGAAAATGCACATGACTGTCAACACAAAAACAAAGATCATGTATTTGAAATAGAGAACAATAGACAGTATGTACCCAGAGTGACATTTTCAAACAAACAAGCTCAAAGTGCTTTCTGTACCACTGACCGACTGATGCTTTGACCTCTTCAGAGTCTCCGGATTCTTTGTCTTCTTTGTCTTTCTTCGTGTTCCTCGATCACTCCACTGGAGTGTGGGCCGCGTCGAACCCCTGGCCAGTGCAGCCGGTCTCAACGCTTCCGTTTCAAGTGTTGTGCGGGTTAGCCTTGATACACTTCAGCACTCACTCATTCACTCACTGTGAATGTATGATGTTAACGAGCAGCCAGGAGACTCAGTACAACTCAATAAAACAGTTGCATATCCGAGTATTTGTTCTTTTAATATCATGTCATGCTCTAAAACGTCGCAGTATTTTAGGGCAACATCAATTCCCAAAGCTCAGTCTTGGCAGAGGTTCATGATCTAAACACAAATATTGGGATTTGAGATTTTTGAACCTTAAAAACATCTTATTTTTTGTGTTGACATTTCTTTTTCTTTGTGAATTTTTCCTTCAAGCATGATTGTTACCATTTCAAAAACCCCCAGAACTCTTTTTCAGCACCAAACAGTTCAGCCAAAGCTCCGGGACACTCCAGTAGAGGTTTGTTGGATGGTGGACGGCAAACTTCCACAGCTACACAGTCCAGGATCCAGCAACTTCAACACACATCTCAATGCACACGATGAAGCAAAGGGTCATCCCTGGTACATGTACAAGTCTAATGCTCCGTGAGCCGCTGCACTTCATGGCCTGAAGTCACGTGACCTCCGACCTCACTGACCCGGAGGTCCGGGCACCTGCACACCCTCAGCGTCGCCCAGGTGCTGCGGTCGACCTGCTGCCGTCCTGGGTGCAGGTCGCAGAGGGTCAGCACCCTGGTGTCTGCTCCTCGGGACTGTGGAGCCAGTTAAACAGGGTCAAGGTTCATTTGTCTGAAAACCTTCTCGGCCTCTCTCTGCTCCGAAAAGTCCATTGAATGCACCAAACTGGGAAACAATTCCCCATCCATGTAGGAAATGCCGTCGTTTTCACCCGCCGCCCGCATGTCTTGGGAGACGATGCTCATCAGGTACTGCGTGGTGTTCCCCGGTGCCATTGCTCCCGGGTGAGGGCCATTTCTGCGCGGCGCCTCCCTCTCACACCTGTGCGTGTTCGGCGCTGCCGCCGCTCTGGTGCCACTCTGTTCCACTCCACACTGTGGCGGTGAGGACCAACGCAGCTGCTGCCAGAGGAACTGTGGCTCCGCCTTCTGGTAACAGTGGGTTTGAATGCACTTAGACTTCATTCTTCATCAAACTGGAGCTCAGAGGCAGGTGCTCAGCGAGAGAGAGGCGGCGTCTGTCCAGGAGGAAGTGGAGTCCTGGGCCTCCCTGCCGCCATATTTATGGAGTGCTCCCCACCTCTGATCTTCCTCAGGACGTCTCCACGTCAAAGTGGAGACAAAAAAGGTGAGCACCTGTATAAAAGCATCAAGCCAGTCTCCACCTTTGAAGGCCTGTAATTCTGTTATTCTTAATTTTAAAATGTTCTCTACAAGAAGCAGCCGCTTCAGATTGAAGTTCTTTTGTTTTTTAACGATTAATGTGTCTGTTTCTATTCATACATTTGTGATACAAAATCATATAAATTTATATATCTGCAGTAACATACAAAAATGGTTAAAATGCAACTAAAAAGTTGTTAAATCTGCAACTGAACATTTTTTATGCCAACAATTGATTTAGTGGAGCGAAGAGATTGTAGGAACCGCTGCTGTGCTGAATGTCACTGTGTGTTATTGACACTAGGTGTCAACCCGGACGAATGTGCGTATCGTGACCCTGTGTCGTCCACGCGCGATGGCGCCGCCCAGCACCTCACAGTACTTGATGAGTGTTGCGTATGAAGAGCGTAAGAACTGTGTGATTCCTCACCCGCGTCTCACGGGAACCTTTCACGCACCTGTTTATTAAACAAACGTTTCTGGTGTGGATCCTCAGTTTGTCTGTCTGGATCACCAAAACAGAGACCTCCGACAAGTTTGGGCCGCCGTGACGCAGAAGAGCCACGCCTCAGTCGAGCTGTGACTCAGACGAGGCCAATGACTGGCGCAGACACTGGTGCAGGTGCAGGCGCGCTGACGCACTTGCTGTGTTTGTTTGGTGGAGAGAATCATGTCTGTGTCATTATTGTCCCACCAGCCACTGACTGACGACTCCAGCGAGGAGAGAGGAGAGGAGAGAGAGGAGCCTCAGTGAGGTCACTGACGCGGGAGCTTTGATTCATTTATCATTTCAGTCTCTGAACGTCATCACAGGTGAAAAGCAGCGAGAATTAAATGTTCATGTCAAACCCTCATTCTGTCTGCGCGTGTGTGTGTGTGTGTGTGTGTGTATACATGTTTATGTCCCCCGTCCTTGGATCCTCAGGGCTGATCATGAGTTTTGAACAGAATCTCTTCTCCGTTTGACCTTCTGTGGGACCTGAGTTGGAGGGAGAAGTGTGTTCCCTGAAGTTTCCGGTTGTGGCAGACGAGGGCGCTGTTGTACTTTTATTCCATGTAGCACGTTTGACTCGTGTTCTTCTTGACATCTCTGTCTCCAAGTCGAGTGTGGCCAATGGAATGTGGGACCAAGTCAGAGTTTCATCTGTTTTCTCAGAAACCACCACAGGTCCAGTCCACATTGTAATATATTGATATATGTACTTAGTTTTAGTAAAGATTGTTCTGTGGGTATTGTTGAATATGTTGTTATGAAGGTGCTGTATAATTGTGTGGTGGAGTTCGTAAGGTACGTACGCTGTGGCACTAGAGTTACGCTATATAATAAAGAAACATTCAAGTAACGTCCACACAAGAGTCTCCGTCTCTTTCGGATAAGAGCCAGTAAAAGGGAAGCCGAAGATATTACACACATCATCCAGGGCGCAGGAGCCACTGACAACTCTGAATCAGAGCTGATGCTTTTATTTGTTCCTCCAGTGAAGCAGCCGCCGCTGCGTCGGGCGGAGCAAGAGGCCCCTGATGTGCAGGACAGCACTCTTCACCCCTGTGGGGTTGGTTCGGCCGGGGCTCCCGGGATGCTCCTCACATTCCAGGGAAGAAAGTCAACCTCAGCGCTTGGTTCCCCTCCATGACTGTCAAGAGTGTGGAGCGAGGAGGAGCGAGTCGCAGCGTGGCCAGGTCGCCTCTGTAACCTCAGGTGCTTTGTGACACTCGGCATTCACAGCTGCAAGTGTCTTTGAGTGACTGGTGGGAATGAGCCTTGTTACTGTCCCCAACTCAGTAAGTGTCCAAACTCGCCTTTGCTTCTCGGCTGACACAAAGAGATCCACAGAGTTGATGACAAAGATGGCAGCGCCAACACAAACTCCAAAAGAGAGTCCAAGCTCAAGCCAAATCCAGGGGGCGATCAGAAGAGAAACACACTGACAACAGGTCGGGCGCCAGGGACCAGCGACTGAGAAGAAGCTGAGGTCAATTCTCAGGTGCAGGAGCACAAAAACACGGTGGAGAAATGTTCATCATCTGGCAGACTGTCAAGAGAGAGCAACAACACGAGAGAGCAGGAAGTCACGGACCTATTGGGTGAAGCAGCGGAACACGAAGAGCAACTTTGCACTGTCGATTCATTCATTCATTCGGATTCAAGAGGCTCCAGGTTTCTAGTCAGTGTTGGAGGCCTGCAGCACCAGTCACCTGGAATAAATACACAATGACGCATGTCTGGAATGAAAAGGAGGAGTGAAATGTTCTGACTGAAACACGACTCAAATACAGCGAGTTTTGGACTAAAGTGATGTGACTTTTAGTCGACATAAACACGCTGAACAGACATGATGTGAGAATGAATAAATGTGACAAAGAGTTTTGACACAAAACTAAGACTAGATTTGAAGATTTGGCCATCAAAAGAACACTCAGGGGAAAACAAATCAAAAGTCAACAGTGTTTGATCCTATTTTGAAACAAACAGACGATGAGCGCAGGAACGGTCCATGGACATGATGCATCCACAGCAGTCCCCACCACAGGAAGTGCTGTTGACCTGACGTGAGCTTGAGCTTTGGACAGGTGCGGCGCAGGTGAACTCTGAACTGAAGCCTGTTGGCGCTCTGGTCACCACTCCTGGATTCTCTCCTCTGTGTCAAGTGGACTTTGGACCAAAGGTGTGAGTGACACTGAGACGTCTTGAGGCTCCAGGTGGGTTTGGGTTCATCCTGGTGGTCTGGATCATTTCAGCAGCTGAGGAGTCTGGAGTCACACACAGACACACCACATGGCTGGAACTGGACTCTGGAAAACACACACTCACCTCTCGCCCCGCCTCCCTCACGGCGGCATGTTCCTCTGTCACAGTGTGTTTCAGGATCAGAAGGAGCTGAGCTTCACCTGAGCAGATTCACCTGCAAACATGGACAACACACGTCTGCAGACCAGAGGAGAGCTGCTCACAGGTCAGTGACCTTCTGACTGGCCACACTGGAGGGTGAAGGGATGAATCAGGAGTGAGGTCTGAGGTGAAGGGATGAATCAGGAGTGTGATCTGAGGTGAAGGGATGAATCAGGAGTGAGGTCCTGAGGTGAAGGGATGAATCAGGAGTGTGATCTGAGGTGAAGGGATGAATCAGGAGTGTGATCTGAGGTGAAGGGATGAATCAGCAGTGTGATCTGAGGTGAAGGGATGAATCAGGAGTGAGGTGCTGAGGTGAAGGGATGAATCAGGAGTGTGATCTGAGGTGAAGGGATGAATCAGCAGTGTGATCTGAGGTGAAGGGATGAATCAGCAGTGTGATCTGAGGTGAACGTATGAATCAGGAGTGAGGTCCTGAGGTGAAGGGATGAATCAGGAGTGAGGTGCTGAGGTGAAGGGCTGAATCAGGAGTGAGGTCCTGAGGTGAAGGGATGAATCAGGAGTGAGGTCCTGAGGTGAAGGGATGAATCAGGAGTGAGGTGCTGAGGTGAAGGGATGAATCAGGAGTGAGGTCCTGAGGTGAAGGGATGAATGAGAAGAGACTAACTCTCCAGTGCTGGTGGAAACTCAGCTGATAATGTGTCGACTGGTTGAATGGAGTGAAAGAAGAAAAGAGAAGGAAGTGAAGTCAAGTGAACAGTCAAGTCAGTGCAGAGGTGCAGCTGCTCTCATCTCAACACACTCAGAGTTTACGACTCTGCTGACTGTAATGCAGAGTGATACACCTGGACTGTGGACAGGTGTGGCAGCAGCAGCAGGTGACCTCTGACCCTCAGCGTCCCAGTGATTCATGGCAACGGCCCTGACACAGAAACAGCTCGCCTCAGCACTGACAGTGAGACGGAAGAGATGTCAAGCTTGAGCTTGCTCTTCTTCCCTCTCACTTTTCTGCCCAGAATGTGATGCAGTGACAGTCAGTGGTTGATCAAAACACACAGTGAGTGAACACAGCAAACTTCACTTGTGAACCAATGTACAAGCAGGTGGTCAGTTCTTCTGTACGGAGCCTCGGGCCTCACAGGGAAATCCAAAAATGTATTCAGTTGTGTACTTATTTGAGGGAACAGAACAGTCAAATGAGGCGCTGATGATGGCGCGAGAGAAGGTGCGCCTGTTGGTGCCCACAAATGAGTACTTCCTTCCCTCCAATGAGTATCTGGCGAGCAGGTTTTACTTGCTTTTATTGATGTATTTTTGCCTTGTCAGGTCTGGGCTGCGTAAATCTGAGTTGATCTGAACGGTATTTCATCTTCTATGGTCCCAGTTGCATTGAACACCTCCATAAAACACTCTACTGACAGTGTGGTGAGAGTGAAAGATGATTCTGTTCATCGGACCGACTGAATGGCATTGACCAATGAGACGCCTCTGTTCAAGTCACGTGACGTGAAGCGATGTTGTTGTGTTGTTGTCGAGTCACGCGATCGTCCGGAGTATTAAAGTAGACAGTTCAGACTGCGTCTCTTCTCAGCTGTAGAGCGACATGGTTCGAGAGGCGCACGACGACACAACTCACTGCACACGTGTCCAGGCTACAGTCAGGTGTCTGAAAACTTCCGGTCAGACAGACATGGCAGGTGGATTCACACCTTCATCCATCTGCTCACAAACACAGGTGATCGTCACGCTGCACAGCTGCAGGTGGAGGGACACGTCACTGGATCAGACGACACATTTACCAGTTAGGAGCTTTGCTCCAGTCAGGGCTCCACAGTCAGACGTCATGTGGAGAAGAGCAGCTGCTCTACTCTCAGTCAGTCTCAGTGAGTGAATGATGAAGGTGTTTGAAGTGCAGCACAGCTGAGCTGACTTCTGTCCTAGTGTCTCTGCTGTGAGGACTCCAGGCCCACACACACCTCAGGAGGTCCAGTGTGTGCTCTTCTGTTTCTCACTGACGTAGTACAGGAACAGGCAAACTCAGCTGCCAGATCCTGTTCTGCAGAAGTGGAACCTTCATGTTGTGTTCAACCCTCAGAAGTGAGGAGGCTTCTGGGGAGAGAGAGAGAGACGACTGGGCTTCTTTGCTCTGGTGCTGCCCCCGTGACCCGACCTCAGAGAAGCTGTGGAGAACAGAGGGATGGAGTCACTTCCAGCAGGGAAGAGAAGATGGAAGAGAATCTCATGTTGTGTTTGTGTGAAGGTGACGCCTCTGCTGAGACTCGGGGCAGAGAGGAGGGAGAGCCTCCCTCTAAAGGAGCTGGGAGCAGAGCTCAGAGGTGAGATGAGGACTGTCCTCCAGGTCAGAGCTCCTGTCTCTCCTCCATCCTCATTCTCACTGCAACTGCTGTGTTGAAGATCTGAGCTACAGCCAGAAGCACCTGGACCTGGACCTGGACCCAGCTGTGTGTCTCTGAAGAGTGATGACTCCATGTGGAGACAGATTGACTTCAGAGGAGGAGCAAAGAAGAAGTCTTCAGGTCCGAGGTGAGAAGGTCCAAGTGTGAGACTCTCAGCTCCACGCAGACACAGGGACTCATGAAAACAGAGGTGTGTCTCCTCTTGACCAGGAAAGTGACCACGCCCACACCTGCACAGTGTCAAATCACTGCTGTCCACTCAACAATGTAGTGACTCACCACACCAGCAGGGGGCGACAATGCCTCAATTCTGTCCTTCAAATGTTCATGTGTTCACAGTTGTAGTTCAGAGAGGGACGATGCAGCAGTGTGAGGACACCTAGTGGTCAGCTGGTGAATAACAGGACGTGAGAGTTGATCAGAGTTGTGTTTCCATCAGTATCCATCAGGAACCAGAAGAGTCTGGACTCTGCTGTGACTCTCTGAAGAGTCATGTCTCCAAGGATCTCGGGATTAACTTCAAAGAGTCTCCAGAGGAGAGGTGAGATGATGTTCCTCCAGGCTCATGTTTGTCTTAAGATGGTCTGGTCTGGAGGTCTGGATGGAACCTTCTAGTTCGATTGTCTCCACACTGATGTTGAGAACCTTCAACATGACGAGAGCTTATTGACTGTCTGACTTCATCTCTTCTCCTCAGAGAGGACCATCAGAGCTCAGAGCTTCTCAGCGGTCAGCAACATTCTGCCTCTGCACGGAAGGTATGAACATGGATGAGTCAAGGTTCTCATCTGAGAGGTTCCTTCTGTCGAGTCTCACTTCAGCTTTATCCAACCTCAAACCTTCTGGAGATGCTCCTCCGTCATCTGACTTTCTTCTGTTCTGACTCTGTTCCAGCGGCTGGAGGAGAAGTTCCTCAGCTATGTGAGCAGAGTCTGGAGGCTTCTGAGTCCAGATGAGCCAGAACCTCCAGAGACTGAGGAAGAGGAGCAGTGGAGGAGCATCAGAGAAGAATTCCTGAAGATCACAGTTCACCTGCTGAGGAACATGGAGGAGGAGGATCTGGCCCAGCATCTGTGGAGCAGTAAGAACATTCAAACACCTCCAACAAGATCACAAATGATCCATTGAAGCAACTGCTCTTTCTTTTCATCACTGGAGAATTTGGGGGCGAATGTTGGATAGAAACCTAGCAGGACATTTTCTCGGCTGCTACACTGCCACCATTCTTTCCCTCCTCATGAGATGTTTGAGAAGATGCCTGAGCCTGACTGGAAGATGACTCCCCCCCAAAACATTGGCATCAGTCCTGACAATGATGGGGATGATGTGTGGGCCTGATGTGCCTCCACTCATGTCACTGGAAGGTCTGAATGTGTTTGTGAGACAGCAAGTGTCTGCATCATTTCTCCATGAATCCAACTACTGATGCCATAAAGTGTTCACGTGAATATGAGCCTTCCTCAAGCCTTTTACGGCACCAGGCTTTTGACAGGTCACATCAACCTGGAGCTCCAGCCAACTGTGGATTTGGGGATCTCCAGGCTGCTCAGCCTCTTCTCCTTGGCCTCACAGTGAAGGGTGGTCAGATGATGCCATCATCTCCTCCTGCTTGTGCCTCCTTCATCGCAGGCAGTAGCTCAGCTCTCCTCTCCTCACTCCCCCAAAACTCCTGAGTGATGTGCGCTGAGGTCTTCTTCAGATGAGTCATGCCAAATGTTCCTGAAATCCTTGACAGAGCCAAGAAATGCTGATTCTGCATGTGTCAAGCAAACACTGTCAGAGAGTCACCGGCAGCTTGACTCCTCTGATCATGTGACTTCTCTCTTCACTCAGGAAGTGCTGCTGGAGTGTGTGCAGGGCGACTGAAGAGGAGCCTGCAGAAGAAGTTCCACAGTGTGTCTGAGGGGGTCGCTAGAGCAGGAGGCTCCGCCCCTCTGAACCAGATCTACACAGAGCTCTACATCACTGAGGGGGGCACAGAGCAGGTCAACCAGGAGCACGAGGTCCGACAGATCGAAGCAGCAACCAGGAAGCAGAGCAGACCAGGAACTACCATCAGACCAGAAGACCTCTTTAAAGCCTCTCCTGACACAGAGCGACCAATCAGGAGCCTGCTGACGAAGGGCGTGGCTGGCATTGGGAAGACCCTCCTGACACAGAAGCTGACTCTGGACTGGGCTGAAGACAAAGCCCACCACAACTTCCAGCTGGTGTTTCCTTTCACCTTCAGAGAGCTGAACCTGCTGAAAGAGAAGAAGTTGAGTTTGGTGGAACTTGTTCATCTCATCTTTCCTGAACTCAAAGACTCAGGACTCAGCAGCTTTGAAGGAGTCCAGGTTCTGTTCATCTTGGACGGTCTGGACGAGTGTCGACTCCGTCTGGACTTCAACAGTCGGGTCCTGACAGCAGCTACAGAGTCCACCTCAGTAGACGTCCTGCTGACCAGCCTCATCAGGGGGAAGCTGCTTCCCTCAGCTCAGCTCTGGATCACCACACGACCTGCAGCAGCCAATCAGATCCCTCCTGAGTATGTGGACATGGTGACCGAGGTCAGAGGGTTCACTGACCTCCAGAAGGAGGAGTACTTCAGGAAGAGGTTCAGAGATGAGGAGCAGACCACCGTCATGTCTCACATCAGGAGCTCACAAAGCCTCCACATCATGTGTCACATCCCCATCTTCTGCTGGATCACTGCCACAGTTCTGGAGGACATGTTGAAGAGCAGAGAGACCAGAGAGCTGCCCAAGACCCTGACTGAGATGTACATCCACTTCCTGGTGGTTCAGGCCAAAGTCAAGCAGCTCAAGTACCATGGAGGAGCTGGGACAGACACAGTTTGGGATCCTGAGAGCAGGAAGATGATGGAGTCTCTGGGAAAACTGGCGTTTGAGCAGCTGCAGAGAGGAAACTTGATCTTCTATGAATCAGACCTCACAGAATGCGGCATCGACATCACAGCTGCAGCACTTTACTCAGGAGTCTTCACTCAGATCTTCAGAGAGGAGAGAGGACTCTACCAGGACAAGGTCTTCTGCTTCATCCACCTGAGTCTCCAGGAGTTTCTGGCTGCTCTTCACGTCCACCTCAAGTTCTTCAACTCTGGAGTCAACCTGCTTGATTCACTGCTAACATCGACACTGTCAAGAATCATTAGGAAGAACGTCCATCCAGAGCAGTTCTACCAGAGAGCCATACGTGTTGCTTTAGAAAGTCCAAATGGACATCTGGACTTGTTCCTGCGCTTCCTTCTGGGTCTCTGTCTGCAGACCAACCAGAGGCTCCTTCCAGGTTTGTTGACACAGACAGGAAGTAGCTCCTGGAGCCATCAGGACACAGCAGAGCTCATCAAGGAGAAGATCAGGGAGAAAGTGTCTCCAGAGAGAGTCATCAATCTGTTCCACTGTCTGAGTGAAGTGAAGGACAGTTCTCTAGTGGAGGAGGTCCAACAGCAGCTGAGATCAGGAGCTCTCTCCTCAGGCCAACTGTCTCCTGCTCAGTGGTCCACCCTGGCCTTCATCTTACTGTCCTCAGAGGAAGATCTGGACCTGTTCGACCTGCAGAAATACTTTGCTAGGAATGAATCTGGACTGAAGAATTACCATCTTTCAGAGGAGGCTCTTGAGAGGCTGCTGCCTGTGGTCCAAGCTTCAAAGAAAGTCCAGTAAGTGGATCACTCAGTGAAACCTGAAACACCTCTGATGATGTGAACTAGGGCTGTAGCGTTCTACTGCTATTGACGATCCTCGGGATATGAAGAAATGAATTTTCAATGTGGTGTAAATGGCACCATCTCCGACTGAAGCTCACATCTGGAATGGGAAAGTGAAGCGCTGACTCCTGGTAACGGCGCCTGCCGTGGTGAGCCTCCATCCTCTCCTCCAAGTTTGATGTCCTCATCCACGCTCAGCTTCTGAACACGGCTCGTGGTCATCAGCACAGAGCGGGGAGTGAAGGCGCTTTTCAATGACAGAGAGGCAGATGTTCAAACACCATACCTCCCACAACTTGTGTCAGACAGTCAGGGAAGCCATTCAAGGACAGCGGAGGAGTCACAGAGCAGAGCTGCTCTGTGACTCCAGAGCGTTTCAACCCAAAGCTTGGCAGCAGCTCCAGGTTCCCACAGGTTGGTTGAGTTGAAACAAGCCCAGAGGTTCCGTCTGGCTCCAAAGCTGCCTCTGAGTCCTGCAGCAGCTCCCAGAGAGTCACGCGGCGCAGGGAAGAGGCTCCTCACGAGGAGACACTGTTCCACTCCAAAACAATGCTGAGCTCATGGAGCTTGGGAAGGGGGGGAATCCAAGCTTGGCATTCAGAAGGCTGGAGATTTTGGAGAGCAGAGAGAGTGAGTTGTGTGAGCAGGGAACGGAAGTGTTCTTTACAGTCTGCTCCATGTGGTGATCATATCGTTAGTGTGACGGGTTTTGACCTCGATAATCCTCCAGCACAAATCTGATCTGGTTACAGCCCTGATGTGAACTGGACATGAATGTTTGATTTCCTTCTTCATTTTATTCAGACTGAGCAGCTGTTGGCTGTCAAAGAGAAGTGGTTCCCTTCTGTCCTCAGTCCTCAGCTCTCCGTCCTCTAGTCTGACACACCTGGACCTGAGCGAGAACAGGGACCTGCAGGATGCAGGAGTGGAGCTGCTGTCTGCTGGACTGAAGAGTCCACACTGTCACATGGAGACTCTCAGGTCAGACATGTTGATCAGTGTTTAGTGATCTGGAGACACGTTCTGATGTTACAGCTCCATTTCTAGATTTCACTTCATCTTTGGCTCTGGAATTCACTTCCTCTTTTTCTTCTCATTTTCTGATTCTTCAAAAGTCTTGTCACAATAGAGGATTGAAAAAGTCTCACTTGTTGATGACACTCGTCTCTTTCACAGCCTGAGAGGGTGTTTCCTGTCAGAGAGAAGTGGTTCCCTTCTGTCCTCAGTCCTCAGCTCTCCGTCCTCTAGTCTGACACAACTGGACCTGAGTCAGAACAACCTGAAGGATGCAGGAGTGGAGCTGCTGTCTGCTGGACTGAAGAGTCCACACTGTCACCTGGAGACTCTCAGGTCAGACATGTTGATCAGTGTTTATTGATCTGGAGACACATTCAGAGACACGTCAGTGATTCTTCTGATGTTACACTTCCATTTCTACATTTCACTTCATCTTTGGCTCAGAAATTCACGTCCTCATTTTCTGATTCTTCAAAAGAATTGATCCACTTTGCTCAAGTCTTTTTGAACCAACATGGACAGTTTAGTGTCTGTTTCTTGTCCATCATAGTGACTGATGTTTGTCATGTTGCTGAGAAAACACTGGGTTTTCTCTCCTTGTCCAGGTGTTTTCTACTTCACTACAGTTTGACTTTGTGTCTCTCAAGTCTCCATTTCTGCTTCACACATTCCTCCAGTGGATTTATGGTTTGATATTGAAGATATTGAGGACAATGTTCATCAGCTCCAATAGAATCATCATCTCTGCAGCTCATGTTCATGATATTGGAGCAGAATCACACTGTTTTTCATCAGAGCTCTTTTCTCTGTTGGGTCCACTGAGTTTGACTTTGAAGTGTTTTGTCTTCATCATCTCCATGTTTCTTTCTTCTTGTTGCTCTTTTGACCAATAATAGGAGCCAAAAACACTGTGGCCTCACAACAGTCGCAGTGTTTCAGACATGTTTGATCAAGTTGATCCTGACTGATATAAAAGTGCTTCAAATATTCCAACCATAATGTGATGATGATCTTCTGAATGGAAAGACTTCAGTGGCTTCTCACATCAAGTCTTTCAAGTCTTGTCACAATAGAGGATTGAAAAAGTCTCATGTTGATGACACTCGTCTCTTTCACAGACTGAGAGGGTGTTTCCTGTCAGAGAGAAGTGGTTCCCTTCTGTCCTCAGTCCTCAGCTCTCCGTCCTCTAGTCTGACACAACTGGACCTGAGTAAGAACTGGGACCTGCAGGATGCAGGAGTGGAGCTGCTGTCTGCTGCACTGAAGAGTCCACACTGTCACCTGGAGACTCTCAGGTCAGAACACATCATCTGTCCAGCTTCAGAGCTGAAATGTGAAAGTCAGAGGTGGAGACTGCAGCTCCAGAGAGTCACAGTTTTCTCACCACTTTGCTCCAACACTCCAGTGAGCTGTGTTGTGCTGAGTCAGCAGAGTTGGCATCAAACAGAACATGGTGTGAGGTTGAGAGGACCAGAGGAAGATTCTCTGATCAAAGAGCAACTCACTCATGAAACAGTTGCTCTGCTGACACCCCACCCCCCACCTGTCTACTAGTTAGTATCAAGTGTGACCATCAAGAAGAGGAAGCTTCATCAGCAGAAGCTCCTACATTTCTACCACAATGATCTTCTGAATGGAGAGAGTTCAGTGGCTCCTCACATCAAGTCTTTCAAGTCTTGTCACAATAGAGGATTGAAAAAGTCTCACTTGTTGATGACACTCGTCTCTTTCACAGCCTGAGCAGCTGTAGACTGTCAGAGAGAAGTGGTTCCCTTCTGTCCTCAGTCCTCAGCTCTCCGTCCTCTAGTCTGACACAACTGGACCTGAGTCAGAACAACCTGAAGGATGCAGGAGTGGAGCTGCTGTCTGCTGGACTGAAGAGTCCACACTGTCACCTGGAGACTCTCAGGTCAGACATGTTGATCAGTGTTTAGTGATCTGGAAACACATTCAGAGACACATCAGTGATTCTTCTGATGTTACACTTCCATTTCTACATTTCACTTCATCTTTGGCTCTGAATTCACTTCCTCTTTTTCTTCTCATCTCAAAGAAGTGGTCCACAAGTCTTTTTAAATTCAAATATCTTCATTAATATTAGTCATGAGACATTTAGAACAAACTTATGGAACATACATAACCAAGGCTCCTGTTGCAGAGGACATAATATAATGGTCCATACGTCATAAACAACAACAAAAATAACACAGATCTTCTGAATGGAAAGACTTCAGTGCCTTCTCACATCAAGTCTTTCAAGTCTTGTCACAATAGAGGATTGAAAAAGTCTCACTTGTTGATGACACTCGTCTCTTTCACAGCCTGAGCAGCTGTGAACTGTCAGAGAGAAGTGGTTCCCTTCTGTCCTCAGTCCTCAGCTCTCCGTCCTCTAGTCTGACACAACTGGACCTGAGTGTCAACAGGGACCTGAAGGATGCAGGAGTGGAGCTGCTGTCTGCTGGACTGAAGAGTCCACACTGTCACCTGGAGACTCTCAGGTCAGAACACATCATCTCCTCTCTTCAGTTCTGCTCCACAACTGGACGGTTCTTCTGCTCTCATGATTCTCTAAAACACTGTTTCTCCTTCATTACAGTCTGGTACAGTGTAGGATCTCGGAGAGAGGCTGTGCTTCTCTGGCCTCAGCTCTGACCTCTAACCCCTCCCACCTGAGGGAGCTGGACCTGAGCTGCAATCATCCAGGAGGAGCAGGACTGGAGCTGCTGTCTGCTGGACTGGAGAGTCCAGACTGGAGGCTGGAGACTCTCAGGTATGGACAGAGCAGCAGAACTGACTGACTGAGCTCCAAAGAGCTTCAGACTGAACATGTGATCCAGGAGCAGACAGAGAGGATGTGAGTGGGAGACGCTGCTCAGACTCTTCATCTGAACTGAGCACATGAATCCAAACACATGACATGTTCTCCTGCTGGACACCAGTGGAAGCACCAAGGAGACAGTGGAGGCTGAGCAGCTGTTTAGAGATCCATCTTTGTTGTCACCAACACAGTGATGAAAGAGCCGTCCACTGAGCAGCAGGAGATCATAGTCCTGAAACATCTGAAGTCACAAGGAGCTGCTCTCATCCTTCTCTCTCTTTCTTCCTCCAGGCTGTAACACTGTGGACCAGAGAGGTTATAGAACTGACCTGAAGAAGTGTGAGTGAGTGATTGATCCCTGAGAACTGCTGGACTCACAAGTCTCTGACAGAGCAGCAGACCTTCTTCTCTTTCATTTCACCCCCATTTTGGCTTCTCTCCACTGGCTGCTCTGACTTTTACAATTGATTTGAAAGTTCTTCTGTTCGTTTTAAAAGCTTGAAATGGTCTTGTCCCTCAGCACCTAGTGGAGCTTTTAACCCCTGAGATCCTTGAGGTCAGCTGAGCAGCTGCTCCTGGAGGTACCTAAAACTGAGCCTAAGATGAGAGGAGACCAGGCTCTCTCAGTCTGTGGAATGTCCTCCCTCCCCATGTGAGACAGGCACCATCGCTGTCCACTGTTAAAACACTTCTTACAAGGCACTTTTACTGCACGCTCTATCCTGATTTTACAGTTGTTCAGCACTTCTTGTGTTGTTTTTGAAGTGCTGTATTAATAAATATGGTATTTGTCAAGACTGACTCCGAGTCTCAGCAGCCGCTGCCATCATCATGGAGGGTTTCCTGCTCTTCTGAGGCAGAGTCTCAGTGGAGAGCAGCACAGAGGAAGACTCCTCAACAGCAGTCAGAGAAGAAGCCTCCACCCTCGCAGAAGCTCTTCATCTGTGGAAACACTTCTGGCTTCAACGCCCCAAACAGCTCAGATGTCCAGCTTTTGCTCTTGTTTTCCATGACTCTTTCATGCCACTTCTTCTCTGAAGCCTTCAGTCGTGTCCATGACTTGAACCCTGATATCAGCCCTTTGATGTGGACACGTGAGGAGCCCGTGTTCTGGACACATGGATGATGAATCATCCAAAATGCCCCACACTAGTGATGAGGAGATCGTGGTGTGAAACTCAGGAGTGTCACGTGACACTGTGGGCTCCAACTCAGATCCTCAGCGAGTCTCTGTAACTCCAGATGCTGCTGTGAAAGGTTGACTGGAGTGAAACATGTGCTGCCATCATGAGTCTCCTGGCGCTGCTGCGTCTGGGTCCGTGTTTCTCTCACAGTGGAGACGGAGCAGGTTCTAAATCAGCTGAGCGGACGACCGTCTGGAGCCTCGTGGGACAGATACACGGGTGGATCCTGTTGAGGCTTTCCTGTGTGAAAAGTACCATTCAAACCAGGATCATGAACTAAAGTCATCCACACTCCAGCGCCCAGGTGCCTTGCTTTGGTCTGGCTTTCATGCAGCGCGGCGCTGCGGCCCAGGCTGTGGTTTCCTTTTGACTCTCACAGTCAAATGCCAATGACGTTGACACGACGTTTTATGGAGACGTTTTCCTGTTTTAATGTCACTGCTGTTGTTTGAGACGCGGAGCGGAACCCAATAGCAGTAATGCAGGAGTGACAGGAGTCAGACAGCGGGTCAAAATACAGCCATTTCAGAAATAAAACAGAAGCGTCACCGAACTGGGAGAAACGAATGGGAGCAGAGTCTGTAAAGAGAGAGGACAAACACAATGAGCAATAAAACACAAAAACTATCAAGGTGGTCAGAACGAACTCACAGGTCAGGAGAAGCAATAACAAGGAGAAAACCAGGAAGCTGCGGGGAGCAGAGAGACCAAGGAAAGGCCAAACACAGAAGCCAGAGCACCAGGGTTTAGAAAGGGTGAACCAAAGATCAGTCAATGGACGGGGAGAGAGAGCAAGCGGACGCAGCCAATGAACGAACAATTGGAGTCCATCTGGCTCACGTTGCTGAGTCCAGGTGGTTTTATACTCCAGACGTGTGCCACAAACAGGAAGGAAGGAGGGAGAAACAAAAGAGGGATCAAGGGACAAAGTAAAAGCGGCTCATGTCACTTCTCACTGATCTGTTAGTTCCTCTCCGCTCCAATGTTCTCTGCTAGAAATAGAATCCTTGCTGATACGAAGCGCTGCAGCAGCAGAGCAGGCGACATTTGGGAAACACTTTGGTCCAATAAATATCAACTTTGTCATTTTCACACAGAGCAAGACTAGTGTCGCCCCACAGCACGGAGAGAAGCTCAGCTGACTCAACTTACTGTGGCTCAGTTGACTTTCAACACTGGCGTGGGATGGGTGCAGCCCGAAGTCCCAAGTTTGAGAGCAGTGACACTGGAGGTGGGCGTGGCTTTGAAGCTCCTCTGCAGAGGAGGTCCAGCAGAGGCTCAGAACCATGCGACTGGAGTGGGGAAGGTTGTGTAGAAGGGTGTGAGTGGTGCGTGAAGGTGTGAAGAAGCAGCTCTGATGGAGAGAAAGCACTGGGATAGAAAGGCAAGGAGCCCAGGGAACGTCAACATGATGCAGACAGATGTTACATACGGAGGGTCGGTTCATTCACGGCAGTCAGTCCTCAGAGAATCAGAATCAGAATCAGAATCAGAATGAGATTTATTGCCATGGTCTGTGGGGAGCCCACTGACTAGGAAAGTGTCTTGAAATAAAGTGCAATAAAAAACAAATAAAATAAAATAAAATAAAATAAAATAAAATAAATAGAATAAAATAACAACAAGGCTGTTCAGGAATTCAACAGTCTGACGGCCGAGGGGAAGAAGCTGTTCCTGTGACGGGAGGTTGTGGTCTGGATGGACCGTAGCCTCCTGCCAGAGGGAAGAGGGACAAACAGTCCATGACCAGGGTGAGAAGGGTCGGCTCTGATCCCACCTGCATGTCTCTGGGTCCTGGAGACATCCAGGTCCTGAAGAGGTGGCAGGCTGCAGCCCATCACCTTCTCAGCAGAACGTACGATGCGCTGCAGTCGGCTCTTGTCCATGGAGGTGGCGCTGTTGTACCAGAGGACATGAGACGTCTCCTCAGCTGCTGCAGAGGCTGCGAGCTCATGGGAGCTGTGCATTTGTGATGCAACATGAATGTTGTTGGAACTGCTCCTGCTGCTGATGAAGAGGTTCTTCACACATCGAGGAGTGGTGAGTGAGTTACACTTCCAGCAGACCCTGGAGGTCTGAGCAGACATGGAACTTGTCCAAGGTCGGAGGGAGGAGGCCGGAAAGGAACCGTCTTCTCCAGGGCTGGATGGAGCTGGTCCTCATTAGAGCCACCTGCTGTCACTCGTTGGTTCCGTCATGCTCACGAGTGAAGGGACACACGGAGATATACGGGAGGGAGCCAGCTCGTGTTGCCAGATGGTTACTTCACGTTCCAACAGAAAACTCTCTCAACCCTCCGCTCTCTCATGCTCCTGTTTATATTTCTAGATTCTGCCTGCGTGCTTGTTCTTTTTCTGCCGCCTCCTCTGTTGTTCTCCTCGCTTTACTTTTCTGTTTCTGTTTACGATCGCGAGTGAGTCTTTTGTGTAACTCACCTTTTTGTTCTTCTCTCCATAGATTTATTTTCCTTGTGTGCGTGCGTGTGTGTGTATAATTCCACCACAGACCACTTTGTGTTGTTTGAGCCTTGTGGGTTTTGTTTTCGAGTGCGTTTACTTTGTCCCTGTTTCGTCAGATTTGAGTTTAATTCGCCTGCTTTTCTGTCTTCAGGTTTTGACTCTTTCCCTATGTTGGGTTTTAACCCTTTGATTGCTGGTGAGAAGAGTATTGACCGCTGCAGCGTTCCGGTCAGAGAACTGGAGTCTTCAGATGAGTTCCAAACTTTTATTTCCCAGATGGGTGCAATGATCAACAGGAAGTTTCTATAAACAACATAATCACAGAGAGATTAGAACTGTATAAAACGGTAGTGCAGTGCACAAACTACGTCATTCAAATCACACAAACACGCGAGTTCTTCATCATCTTTAACACTTAAACAATCCCAACCACACAGCTGTTTCACCCGGACACATACACACGTAAACAGCAAAGCGCAACACGGCAATGGAGACTGCCCTGCCCCGTAACTTCAACCAACCACCCGAACCGTAAAAGTAAAAGTAAACATCGCCAGCTCCGCACTCACTATCACACACGCAGCAACAATGACCGCCCGCAATAACTATTTACAATATATATATATGAGAACGGAAACTCACATCGTCAGCGACTTCCATGAACATGCAGAAGAACATGCGGAAAAGTACGTGTAACTGTTATTCTCTGCTGAACTTACGTAACTACCGTAATTACTCGGGCAGCCACGGAAACAGCGCTGCAGTGAGAGGAATTCTCAACACCCTATGTGTTTGTTTTCCTCGCTCTACTTCTGGTGGGTTCCTTGTTCCTGTTGGTGTATTATTTGTTGTGTTTTCTGTATTAAACTCATTGTCAAGACATACTCTCGTAGCCCCCGTTGCCCCAGGGCCTCCTCACGTCTGGGCGTGTTGAAATGACCGGGGGGCCTCCAGGTGGCGCTCTGACTGTTGACTAAAGCAGCTGGACCGTCTGGAACTAACCCCCCGGTACTGAGGGTGCGTTGCTTGATGTCTCTGACCCTGGTTCTTGTCTCTCACTGAGCAGCCACCAGGGGGCTCTGCAGCTCAGCGAATCTTGACTCGCCCAGGAGACGTCCAGGTCAGTGGAGGTGTTGATTGTGTCTCCGCTTTTAGCTGCTGTCTCGTGATGGTGTCGGGTTCCTGCAGTGACGCTGAGCCACTGTGAAACAACGCTGCTTTCTCTATTTATGGAGGCCAGACTTTTGTGTTTGGTTCCCTCCACACGAGTCGCTGGGACACGCAGGCAGGGCTGACGGGCCGTCTGGGGAAGAACAGGCTGCTTCACAGTCACACTGTTGTAGCCTGGGCTTTCCTGCTCATCCTCATGTTACTGAAGGGCACGGAGTGATGGTCACGCTGTGAGCTCCAGCTCTTCACTGTCCAGCGCTGAACTATTATGTTGGAGCGTCCTTGACGCCCGAGGAGGGAAGGACCTGTGAGGTCCGAGCCAGTGGCTCGTGAGTCGACACACAGTGTTGGTCGGTGAGCTCATGGGTTCAATGTTCCTGGCTCCTGTCATGGACTGTGAGAAGATAATCGCACATGAGTGGAGCTGGAGACGTGGAGGTCATCGCTCTTGGTTCATACGCACGTCCTCCATTTTTTCAGACGATTCCTTGGTCACTTATGAGCATCCATGAACACTGCACACGTCAGCTCACAGCAAAATGAGCTGGGATCCTCTCCCACATTCCCATTCAAGTCCATGAGTTTGACTGGTGCTTTTCTTGGACCCCTGGTGGTGGGCCACCGAATTGCATCCTGCAGGTTTGAGCGCCCTGCTGTTCCAGAGTTGAGTGTCTGACACGTCTCTCTGAACTTCATGGACTGACCTTGTTTGAATGACTCATGCGCTTCAGAGGAAACGGATCATAAAAGTGTCATCTAGAAAACATTTCATGTGACGCCTTTAACCCTGATGAGAAGTTCAACAATGTGACCTGAAGTTAAGAACTGTTATTTACTATAGTGTTACAGCGTTATAAGAATATTCCAAAGGCGGGGGAATTCAACCCAAACCCTTGTTTGACCTGACACAGTCTCCTGTTTCTCTGAACTACAATGGATTTCATCCCACTTCCTGTCATTCCTGTTCTACATCCTGTGGTCAGAAAACACCAAGTTAAAAATCCAAGTGCACGGCTTTATTGGAGCCATGTTCACGTGTGATGGCCGTCGTTCCTCCGCCCCTCCAAGTCTTTTGGGACGCCCTCCTCCTCTCTCCCTTGATCTCCATCTGATCACGTGCTCCGGAGAAGAGTCATCCTCACTCTCCAGTTGGTGTGCAGGGAACGAAGACGTAATCTCCCCCCTCCTCCGGTGCTGCTGACTCTTCAGGCCTCAAGTGGAAGAACAGCCAAGAAGCCAAGACTTCATCTAACAGTGAAAGCTCACCAAACGTCAGAAGTGAAGAGACCCTCAGTGACCTGTCGGGTCTCAGTAGGACTCGGACGGTTTCAGAGTCCCTGCAGGCCAAGCTAAAGACCACCACAGACCAGCGAGTCCCGCTGCGTCTTCGTGTCATCAGCCTTGGTGCTGCTCCTGTCCAGACTGGGGTGGAGACCTTGGCTGTCAAAGACAGGGCGCGGGGGCCAAATGCGGCCGGTGGCGTTGCAGAATGTGCCTGGGCTGACCGCTGCTGATCATTCATGTGGGAGCCTAAATGCAGTTCTTTGATTCTGGGTTGCAGAAAGGTCATCGATAATTTCAGGTCATTTGAAAACAGATGATATTGATGACAATACAAGTCTATTGCTTCGGCCGGAGGGATTGAGGGGCCTGTTCGCAGGTGTTTCCTGCTCCTCTGTCTCATGCTGTGAATGGTGTCAGGTCAGGTCAGTCACCTTGGGGCTTCTGTAAGAGAAAAGTAGGAGTGGAGCCCTCTCTCTCTGGATAACATTCGCTACGTTGTTGCTTGTTTGGACACCTACAACTTCTGTCCACCAAGAGATGAGCCTTGTGGTCTGGAACGTGCATCGCTTGTGAATGATGTCATGTGTAGGGTCCTCTGAGGATCTTCATGAGGAAACCGTCCTGAGGACAAAATAGATGAACCGTGGCTGAGTGGCTGAAAGGAAGTGCTCCGGTGTTTGGTGGCTCCAGCGCCGTGTGACCCACTTATGAGAAGCTGCTCAGAATCACCGTGCACCTCGTGGCTCTATATGGAGATGTTGTTTGTGAGCAGGAAGTGACAGCCAGTGCTCTCCAAGTGTGTGTTGGTGTGTGGCACGTCCTCTCAGGAGCGCTGGCTTCTCTGAGTCCAGAAGCCAGGTCAGTGTTGTAGGATGTGCGGTCCAGCGAGACAGCCGGCCGTGACCTAGATGATCGTCGTGATGATGGAAGAAAAAGGAAAGTGGAGCAAGGTGGCAGTGCAGGCTCAGGGGTTTGAAGGAGCGTCTCATTAGTCAGAGCGAGGCGCGTCTATTTCCACGCTCCTCTGCTCTGATGGACGCCGACCCACTGGTGGCACAGGCACCGCACAGGCTTTCACTAATGACTGAGCTTTGCACGATTCAGGGACATTACGGCGCGTCGCTCATCTGCAGGACGCATGGCCCCGGCGCCACCGACTCACACGGCTGTCGCATCACGCCGCCCTCTTTACCTTTGCACTCGTGGCTATCAATAGACGGACGCTGTCACGTGAGCAGGTGACCTTCACCTTGCCATCGAGGCCGTTTATTAAAACGCCACTGAAAATGGAGGCATTTCAAGGACGAGTCAAGGAGAGTCAGATAACACTGCGCCACAAGCTAGCGCACCAACTGAACCTGTCGCTAACGTCTCCCGCGAATCTTCAGTTCACGCTCGGAGATGACTCCTGTCTGGAGTTGGTCTGGAAGATTCCAAGGAAGTGAGTGTTGTGAGGAGGACCATCTGTCTCTTCAAGCTCAACACCCAGAAGCTAATGCTAAAGCTGCCGGCCAATCAAAGGGACACTGACCGCTCCCTCCAGGAGCTGGCGATGTTGCGAACGCAACTCCCTGCGGTTCTGACAAATCACCGCGACTTTCCCGCCAATTCCACTTTGTCCCTGCCTGATGCAGTCCGCCGGAAGTTCTGGGACTGGAACCGGAAATTGCACATGTTTTACCAACTGACCTTTACTGGTAAGTCCATGCGTCCGTGGTTATATTGCACACAGGTCATGAAGTCACAGTCTAGATGAAGAGTTAGGGTTCGGTCAAATCGTAGACCTTGTACATGCGTGTTTCCAGTCCTGGAACTTCCGGCGGACCACATCAGGCAGGTGGACCTCATCAGTCAGGTGGATCACATCAGGCAGGTGGACCACATCAGTCTGGTGGACCTCATCAGGCAGGTGGACCTCATCAGTCTGGTGGACCTCATCAGTCAGGTGGATCACATCAGTCTGGTGGACCACATCAGGCAGGTGGACCACATCAGGCAGGTGGACCTCATCAGGCAGGTGGACCACATCAGGCAGGTGGACCTCATCAGGCAGGTGGACCTCATCAGGCAGGTGGATCACATCAGTCTGGTGGACCTCATCAGTCAGGTGGACCACATCAGGCAGGTGGACCTCATCAGGCAGGTGGACCACATCAGGCAGGTGGATCTCATCAGGCAGGTGGACCTCATCAGGCAGGTGGACCACATCAGTCTGGTGGACCTCATCAGTCAGGTGGATCACATCAGTCTGGTGGACCTCATCAGTCAGGTGGACCACATCAGTCTGGTGGACCTCATCAGTCAGGTGGATCACATCAGTCAGGTGGACCTCATCAGTCAGGTGGACCTCATCAGGCAGGTGGACCTCATCAGGCAGGTGGACCTCATCAGGCAGGTGGACCACATCAGGCAGGTGGACCACATCAGGCGGTGACACACCTCTCACCTGAGTCCCCTTTGGCCCCGCCCCTCTCCGCGCCATGCACGTCATCACGTTCCCTCCCTCCTTGTTGAGATGAAGCCAAACCTTCACAAATGAACCCTAAGTCCCCATGATGGAACTGTAGAACAGAGGGAAGTCAGAAGCGGAAGTGACTCGTGCAGCGTCAGCCCAACACTTTTTTTCTTCATCATTTTTGGGCTAAAAACGGACAGTAGTTTTTCACCAGCTCCTTAATCCCCGTCATGTTGTTCCAGAGCCATAAATGATGGTGACCTTCACCACAAAACAATCAAAGTTAGGTGCTGCGTAAAGCTGAGTTTTGCTCGCATGGCACCATGGCTCGGTTTGTGCCTGAATCTCTGCTGCTGTGTGCAAGTGAGTTTGGTCATCCAACAAAAGAAAATGGATGCTGCTCCCTGACGTCAGCATGGATACGGGCGGCGGGACGTGTGACCAGACTGTGGAGTGTGAGGACCCGCCCCTCCTCCACTCCACACTCTGCTCATTCATGCAGGAAGCGCGGCGGAGTTTCCTCTCTGACTCAGGTCACGTGATCAGCTGCTCCCTGCTTGGATTCTTCTTCCTGGAGAGGAATCGGCGTGGATTATTCAAGTGGAACATGTTGCTGCAACTCTGACTCAGGAATGATAGAAGTGACATAACTCACAAATAACATAGCGGGAATATGTACCGATGTAGATCAGAAACAAATACTGGAAAATGCACTGCCTCTACTGACAGACTGGAACGTTGTTTGGTCTTCGTAGTGAAGTTTAAATCAGGGCTCCTTCACCTTCCTGATCTGGGGGCCCATCTTTCCCTGAACACATGGCCCCGGGGCCCACTCAGCAGAACTGACTCATGACTCTTGATATCCTGTGGGATCAACGACCACATTTAATCTACTCACATGTAAACAAACCAAACCCTTGTGAAATGACATGAGACCATGTGATCAATCGCAAAGATATTTAGTTGTCATGGAAAAACCCAACCAGCTGCAAGTCATATTCATTACATTTACGAAAGAAAAAAAATACAATTGATGCAAACTGCTGAGAAAATTGGAATAACTGAGTAAAATCCTGAATAAAATAAATATAATGAAACCAGGTCTAAATATCATAAAATAAAAAGACTATATTTTATTTATAGCAGATGTAAGTGAATCGTAAATAAAGGTTTTGCCATAAAATAAACGTCAACTATAAATAACAAATATAATAATAAATATTAAAATAAAAATAAGTGATCAAAACTGCTCCAACAGGTGAACGGTGTTTCCTGTAGGGGGCGCCACCACTTCCTTCATCATTGTTTCTTTCCAAGAACTTCTCCATAGTTGGTGACTGTCACAGATGAGCAGCTGTCAGGTCAGTTCACTGACTCACTGCTGCCACCATGTGTTCAAACTGAGCGTCTCACGGCCCAGAGGTGGGAAACAAAGAAACTTCTAGCGGCCCTCTAGGGGGCGCTCGCGGTTTAAATGACCCGTGGATACGGCAGGTGGCAGCAGTGCTGCAGAACCTGCTGAAACACAGTGACGCAGGAGAGTCGGGTGTGAAGCAGTTTGATGAGCTGGAGCTACCTACCAACGATGGTGCTTCTGAGGAGGAGCTGCCCCCAGCCACCGCGTCTCCACTTCAGTGGCGCAAGAATCCCATCTCTGCCTTTTGCAGATGATGTGGTCTCGATACAATGCCTGGGACATGGCTCAGCATCTCCAAGTCTGAAGCCGTGGTTCTCAGCCGCGTGGCTCACACACAGTCTTTGCCCCAAGTGGAGGAGTTGATGTGTCTGGTGGTCTTGTTCCCATGTGAGGGAAGCGATCGAGGCATGTCGTGCGTGTTTAGCCCGCGTGGCCTGCCCGTCTCTGGGCCACGTGGGGGCGCCGTGAGTCAGCTGAGCAGGCCCCGCTGCCTCTGGCCGGTGACACGCGAGCGCGTCAGTGGAGGGAGGCTGCAGCACGCGTCTCTTCCACTGCAGAGCCAGCCGTGACATGCCCCGTGGAGGCGACGCATGCGCAGAGAGGAAGAGCACCGGGGCTGTAACAAGGCCAGTCCCGGGCCTTCGCTCGGTCACGTGACCAATATGCGAGTTCAGCTGGAAGCGGCGCATCGTTTTATTTTTAGCCCGGCAGAGGAGAGTCAGCGCCACTGTCCTGGTCAGAGGTGGGGTCAGGGGGAGCGAGGCCAGCGAGATGGAGAGTCAGACGGGTGGGAGGCAGGACAACCATCAGTGCTGCTCAGAGCCGCCACACGCACACACACACGCTCACCTCAGCACGTGGACCTGTTCCTCACAGTGGACCGACGTGAAGGAGGGCCTCCATCCTGAGAGCCGCTCACAAGCAAATCACGCCACATTTCCTCAATTTAGCTGCACGTCGCATGACTCTGAGGACCGTGACAGCCTCCCCCGGGACCCTCACACACACACACGCACACACACATGCGGCGCATCAATGGGACCAGGCCCCAGTGAATCCTGACCTCACGCCTCAGAGCGCCTCACGTGTGAGGATCAAGCTGGAGCTGACGCGACTCTCCTGTCTGAATCAACAGGTTTGTTCATCTGCACCCGAGTCGCTTCACCCCGCCTCTCGCCTCGGATCATTCTGCTGTAGAAGTCTATTAGATTAGATTAAACCACAGTTTTTCAGCCTGGGCCAAGGCGCACTGGTGCTTCAGGTCCTGTAGAGACTCCCTGTTCACTGGTGAAACACTGCAGCTACTGACACTGGCTTGTTCTGTTGCCAGGCTGTTTGTTTCCCGTGTGTCCAGAAAGAGGCAGCAATATGGCAAACTAGATCATGGTTCATTGATGTGTGGACTGACTTTAAATCACTGTTTGGATGGGATCACTTCTCTTTTGCATGATGTGACTGTAGTTTCCAGACAAATCCTTGGCTTCTCTGCCTGAACTTGCTTCATAACAACAGTGATTCTTTCTCTCTTCACATGTATTTGGTGGTGCGTTTAGTTGTTCAGAGCCACCTTTTAGAGCCCAGAGCAGACGTTGACAGTCCATGAGCATCAATACAGTTGAGTGGAAGTCAGACAGGTCAGGTTAGCCGTTAGCTCTGTTAGCTCTGCGCTGCAGACAGTCTTTGGCCTGGTGGCGGCTCCCTCCCTCCCTCCCTCCATGGTTCTGTGGTGAAGGTGTGTGGTCCAGTTAGAGGCGCATCAGCTTTAGAAACAGCTGGAAGTTGTTGAAGCACGTGAGCGGCTTCTTGGCTGTGAGTGTGTGGGAAGAGGAGCGCGGCGCACCATAGCGGCGCTGCTTTGACTGAGGGAGGGATCAGCATCAGCATCAACGCACTCTACAGTAGAGTGGAGAGAAAGAATGGCAGCCAGTCCATGGGATCATCTCCTCACCTTGGTTGCTCCTCAACACCTTCTCACTGTCATGACTTCATGGCATCATATCTCCGGACACATGAGGTGGAACTGGATCCTTCCCACAGCTGACACTCTCTCTGGAAAAGGCGTAAACCCGCCGTCTCTGGCTCCCTCAGACCCTTCAGAGGGTCAGAGCAGAGAGAGCCGCTGCTCCAACAACCCTCCTCATGTACTGAGGGTGGGAGAGGTGACGTGTGCGTCCCATACTGACGCCAAGGCAGCGGCGTGGATCACACCTCTCTTCCCTGAATTACCTTGGATGTGTATACGTATAAATGTGAAAGCCCTTGTGTGGCTCTCCTCCTTCCTGACGGTCTGGAATGACACATTCATTTGAGGGGCTTTAAATGGCAACTGACACGTTGCCTGTTGAAGACAAGCAGCGCCACCCCGTGACTCACCTCACCCGCACCTCATCCCTCTTTCTTTTTCCATTGAAACCTGATGCATCAACATGCAGCGCTGAAGGCTGAAGGCCCTTGGACCAAAGTCCACTTCGTCACTAAATGATGCCAGCGCGCTGCAGCCCCCTCCCGATACTTATTGAGTGATTTACATGTGAAGTCGGTGTGAAACAGTTCGCTGTGAACTTCAGAGCTGGATGATCCAGGCAGCCAGCAGGTGGCGTTGCTCTGTTGAGGCCAGGAGAAGGTGAAGCGGAGTCTCACGGCAGCAGGCGGAAGGGTAAAGAGCTGGGAATGTGAGCGGGTTGGCTGTGAAGCTGCCCTCTGCTGGAACACCTGCACTCCATGAGGACCATGGTTCCTCAGGAGCCTCACAATGTTTGGACTCCCTCCCTCTTTTGGCACCCTCCGTTCCTCAAATGTCACAAGTGAAGCCGTGTCCCAGGGACAATAAGGGTGTAAGGTTTCCAGGCCAGACTTAGCAGTGCCTGAATTTAGACCTGACCCCTGGAGGAGGGCGGTCCGTCTGCTCCAGTGAGGGCCTCCGCCTGCGCGCGTGTGTGATGTTCTCAATGATCTGGGCTGAGATCTTCACCTTTCTGTCTCGGTCGTGCCTGGGCTGGGGGGCAGGAGGCGACACCCACCGAGGACTCTAATCTGTGGGAGGCAACACGAGTGCCGGCAGGTAAAACAGACACGCGGATGAAGACTTGCTCCTCTCAGTCCGTGTTGACACCAATCAGTCGTTTCATCTGAGAGAACAAACGGCCTCGGAAGCATAAAACTCAGCTGTCTGTCAGCGGCGTTGCCATGGAAACCGTGCGCTCACTTCTCCATTCAACGTGGATTTGCCGTTGCTTAGTTTCAGTGTCAATTGCCAGCGCCGACGTGAGAAGACACCTTCAACTGTTGCCACTGCGTGGACAGCTGGAGGCTGACTGGAGTGGGTTTCATCTGCGGCCCAGTGGAGAAAGGTAGCAGCAGAGCAGCTGCCTCCTTCAGCACACGCACTCACATGACTGATCGCCGTAGAAGCCACTCCGCCCGGCCTCTGACGGAGGCCGGCCACCTGGCGACTGGGACACAGACACGGCCCTGAGGGAGACGCGGGTGAAGCCAGCTCCTCGCTGCGTGGACCCATTTGTGTGGAGGGAGAGTGTTTTGCACGACCTCCACCCAGTGTCTGGAGAAGGAGCCGGGACCATTGTTCGCCAAGGCAGCGCCTTTTCATCCCGTCCCTCTGGGAGGACTGGCTTTCAGTCACCCTCTGAGCCGCCGTCGTGATGAGGCTGCTAGAGTCTGTGGGTGTCTCAGCCAGGCACCTGAAGAAGAGCGGGGTGGAGCTCTGGGCTCTGCTGTGGGAAACATCTGCATCTGCAAACGTGTCGGAGGGTCTGACACGAGCGTCTGTGGCCCCGAACTCACTCCGGATGACAACATGCGAATGAGCACTTGGCTTACCACTGCTGCGCGTCCACTTTCTTTACATTCTCTCATTCCAGGTTTGGACGGAGAGCGTGGTTTGTGCAGTAAGAGACGGCCAGAGCCAATGAGCTGAGCGAGATCTGGCCCTCAGTGTCGGAGGAGAGTCGGGGACGCAGGAGGCGAAGGAAACCTCTGTGCACCTGTAATGGTCCTAGTACTGAGCACCGCTGAGGTCCCTCTGGACGTGTTGTGAAGACGGGCCTGGCCCACGGCGGCCTGACTAACAGGAGGTGACCAGAGTTCACCAGAGTGAGGGAGGTGAAGAGGAGAGTGCAGCAGGGTGGCAAGAGTGAGGGAGGAGCTTCACAGAACGTTGAGGGACTCAGGAGTCAGAGATGAAGTCACTGGGAGCAGATCAGACATGAGTCTGTCAGAGGGAGCTGGAGCGAGGACAGAGGCTTGGTGGAGAGCAGAGACACTGTTGGACCAAGCATGTTGGAGGTGAAAGAGAGTGGACGGTGTGAGGTGGATGACTTTCAGACGCTACATTCCAAAGGCGGTGAAGAAGAAGCTTCTGCAGCTCCTGTCCACAGACGCCGCTTCAGCTCTGGTGGCGTTTGATTCCTGGAGTGGGAGCTTTGCTTTTGTGGAGAACTGAGCTTCTTGTGAGCACAACGTCAACATGGGGCTCATGAGGAGAGCCCTGCTCACCATCTTCCAGGATCTTCCGGAACGTTGGGTGCGACCTGGCAACTCTGAAGTCACCGTTTTCAATCTGCCTCCATCTGACTGGTCTGGGGAAACTGAGGAGGGAACCAATGAGAGCGCAGCTTCGCGCCACATGCCTGCTGAAGCTCTGGAGATCCCGTGATGTTTCCTGTGTCGCTACCTCAGACCCCATGAAACATGTGGCGCACTCGACTCACGAGCGAGGACAACAGCGCCCGACAGCCGTGCAGCGATGGACAAAGCCGGAGAGGAGAAGGGAAGCGCCTTCATTTCTCTGCGCTGGCAGCTCTGCTGCTCCACTTGCTGTGCAGACCATCCAGCTGGGGAGATGCTCCACATTTTATTCTTAGCGCTGCCTCTCTCCAGGTCTCCCTAATGATGCTCTTGATGTCAGAGCAGCAAAGGTTCACGCTTCATCTGTCGCCCCCCTCCCCCGGGGGTGGGGGGGCGACACACAGCGAGGCATGTGAGTGATGTGTACCCAGCCATGAGTCATCACATGCCCTTTCATTCCTCACACTTTGTTCCGCAGCCCTGTGAAGCTCCGGCCTCCATCGATTCCTCCGCTCCATGTCCCTCTCTGGCTCGTCCCCTGCCTGAGAGCCTCGCCGCGCCGCCGCCGCCGCCGCAGCGCTGACATGTGAAGACTGGCGCGCCGTGCGCTGGGCTCAGTTGGCAGAACACCCTCTGTGTCTCCCAGCCCTGGCGCTGCGTCCCTCCTGCGCCGCACTCCAATAAGGTCGATTACGCGCTGAGATCGTGTGGAATTATGGATTAGTGTCAAAGGTCACCGCTGTTTTATTTCCTGGAGGGATTAGACGCCGTTGCACATTTCTGTTGGGCTGTGTCCCGTGAACAGGCCTCCACTGACTCGCACTCCTCTGCGTGTGGTGGTCTTTACACCACTGGCTCGAGTCAGGGACTCGGATCAGTCTGGCAGAGAGGCTGCTGGACATCGCAGTCTTTCTCTCCGCTCGGGAGGAACGTCGAAGAAGATCAGGGGTGATCACATTAGAGGTTGAGAGGCTCCGGACTCAGAAGAGTCAGGGAGGAAGAGGTCAGAAATGAGTCCGTCAGAGGGACACGAGGAGACAAAGTTAGGTGGAACAAATGGTCTGGACCAAAGGAGAGGAGAGAGAGAGTTGGACCAGGGATGGTGGAGGTGGAGGTGGAGAAGAGGGCCATGATAGAGGAGGACATGAAGGTGTGACTGGAGGATGGTGAAGACACGATCCCAGTTTTGCTGAAAAGTCGTTGCCCTGCATGTGTGTGTTTATCAACGAGCGGTGGCAGCACCTCTGGAACTCCCTTTGACAGAGAGCGACGACTGACCCACAGATCGGTTCTGATTGAAATCCAGTCAGCAGACGCAGGTGCACAGAGGGAAAACAGCAGCCTCCTGGGCGCCAACAGAAACAGACCGTGCACCAGGCTGGAGGTCCCGAGTGTGCGAGTGAGGTTCAGCAGCGACAGGTGCGCCGGAGCAGGAGGCGTGACACTTCCTGGGCAGGACATGAGAGGAGGCCAAGCGCTTCCTCCGTGGCTCTGACATTTCCTTCAGTCTCGTCCCTGCTCTGGCCCCGTGTTCGCCAGCACTCACGCCTGACATTCTTGGACCAAGAGACGGTGCAACACAACGTGTGTGAGGAAATTAGAAAATGTCCAGGTCAGAGGGGCTGCTGAGTCACGGTGCAGTTTGGAATCACACGGTGCGTCACGGTCCTCCAGGTTTCCTCCCACAGTTCCAAACACACGTGCTAAACCGCGAGTGGCCTGACCGTCGGCCGGTGTGTCCGTCCGCCGAGAGGGAACCGCCTCGGTTCCTCGGCTGCTGCTGTGTCCAGACAGCGCTGCCATCGCGGCTGACGGACCATGTCACCGAAGGTTGCTGCTCAAAAAGACTCGCTGGGCTGAGTCTTGTTCTGTGGCCTGCCTCGGGGTTACAGTCGCTCTGTCGACATCAAAATGATTGAAGGTTTGTCATGGCGGCGAGTTTTGAGGCCCTGTCTTTGAAGCAGAGATTTAAAGACTGTCAACATTTAAAGTGTAAACTGCATGGACAGTGAAGCACGTATGGACTTCAGGCCGCGCCTCTGCAGGATGTGAAGCTCCGATCAGGGGCGACACGGTTTTTCTCGGCGTTTGATGGAAGTGTCTCCACCGGCGCCGATCATTCATGGCAAACCGAGGGCAACAAACAGGGCGCGTGTGAGCGACTAAAGTGCTTTTCCATGACAGATGTTGTTGTGTGGAAGACTGACGGTGACGAGTGGTTTTGTTCCGAAGCTACGGTGCGCGTCAGAGTTCACAAAGGTCCGGACGGTGTGTGCTGAAACCTGCTGTCACTGGCAGCGTGTTGGCGGTGTCCTCTATCAACGGGCGCACGCGCACACCTCCCGCTCCTGCCTCGGTGACCTCAGGCCGGGAGGTTGGCACGAGCGCGCGCGCGCGCGCGGCGTGTTTGCTGTTGGCAGGGCGACATGTGCGGCCAGTGTGAGTCAGTCCCAGAAACACCTGAGCCCCACTGTTTGGAGGCGTGTGGGTGGACGGGAAGGTGACGGAGCTCAGCCCCCAGAGCAGCTGTCGCCGGCTGCTGCTGCACTCTGGCGCTTAGCAGCTTCGCTGGAGTGACTTATTATTGTCCTGTCACTTCTTTTTCACCAGAAACACCCCACAAAAGTGCCCTGCTGCCACTGGACACGACTCCCAGACAGTTTGAGGCTCATCCGACGGCCGTTTCCACGTCCCATGAAAAAGAAAAACGTCCAAGACGAAGCAGTTTAATGACTTTGGCAGGATGTAAATTCTCCTGATACTAAGGAAGACACTCAAGACCAGTTTTGATTGGGGGCGGAGACAAAAAAATAATTCTCAAAATCGCCTAGAAACATTTTCGTGTGATAATATCAATAAAGACATTAAATAGATCAATGGGGGACAAACGAACTCTGGAGCTCTGCAGGTGACATTTGGGCCACTAGATGGCGCTCTTGGTTGAGAGTTGATGAGCTTTCCCTGGTTGAAGTCCACAGATTTAACAGCAGACAGCGCCGCCTGGTGGCCTCTGAACATCAGGACGCTGTGTCGTGACGCCTCGTGACAGGTTAGCGCCCGGACACATCTGGGCAGCGTCCCACTAGGTTGAGGGCGTTTCTCCAGCCGAGAGCTGCTCCTCACATTCGGACCTGGGGTGACTGGACATGGCCACGCAGTACTGTCTCACATCAGCCAGGCCTTCTGTAAAACACCACCAACCACGAGACAATTTAACAGAATAAGGAGGAGCGCACTGTCATCCTTGGTCCGTGGTGGACTTCAGCCGGCGTCTTCAACAGAAGAAAACAGGCCTGAGCTGCAGGCTGGTGAGGAAGCTCACCGGTCCGTACACCGAGGTGGGCAGTCGTCATGGCGACCGTGGTGCTGAGCCCAGCCTCACAGGGATTGACTTTGCTCTGGCTCCGTGTCTCCGTCCATGAAAGTCTTGCTCTGGGCCTTGGTCTCCAACACTGTGGAGAGGAAGAAGATCTCACCCTGCAGTCCAATCCACGAGATGTTCCGAGCTCCTGAACCGCTCCGTCAGCTGGAGAAGGTCCAGACTGATGCCAGACTCGCTGATGAGTGGACGCCGGTGCAGAGGTGTGGTCAGAGCGCAGACTCTGCAGAGCATCCAGCAGCTCTCCGGTCTAAGAATAGAGCCGAACTGCTCCTGCGCTGCAGCGGAAGCCGCTATATTTAGCTCGGTCAGGTGAGCGTGAGGGATGAGGGCGCTCTGTGGCCGGCGCCGCGCGCGGCCTCTGACACTGGGCCGGAGCCCACAGCCTTTGGCTCTCAGCGTTCAGGGAGGATTTCTCCGCCTCAGCAGAGCTGATGCAAGCGCTGCCTCCTCTGATGGAGCAGGAACAGGTCAGGTGATGAAGCCAATGTCTTCAGCACTCGCTGCTATAGTGACCAGCCTGGCTGATCGCGCAGGGAGCCAGGGCCCCCACGGTGCCTGGGGCAGGGATGCACCGTGGCGTCGCCGGCCTCGCGTTGGACAGGACTCAGATTAGGTCCGATCCACACCAAGGATTATGAGGCCGCCTCAAATCTGGGGGGGACCTTCTGTGAATCCCTGACAGATTACACTCTTTCACGCCGCTGGACCAGAGGATCCTGCGCCCCCTGCTGCACCAGGTGAGGGGGCGGGACTCACCGTCCCAGCCAACACTTCACTCCTTCATGTGGCAGTCACCTGACCGCACCTGCGTCCGAGGTGTGTTGACGCGGAGGGTGTGCTCTGCTCCATCAGGTCCGTCGGGTCTGCATGACACGCTGTTGCACTGCAGCAGGCCTGCAACAACGCGCAGCTCCTCACCACACGAGCCAATGAATGAACCGGCTGCGGTTCTGGTCAAGTTGCTGTTGACATGATGCTTTATACAGGAAATCAGAGGAAAAGTTCAGAGCTATTCCGGCAAAATGTAACAACATTGTTCAAAAACGAACAAACTATTGTTCCCGCTGACTTGTGTCTGCCGCTGTCAAGTCAGGTCAGTGACTCACTACTGCCACCAAGTGGCCCTGTGGTTAAGAAGCACTGCGTCACACTGGCTCAGGCTCCGCCCCCTGGAGGCTGAGCTACTTCTTTTAACCCGACCCTGCACTCTAGCCCCCCCGACCCCCCGGGTCTGTCGGCGCTCCTGCAGTTGCTCCTGGCTTTATGTTGTAGTTTTCGTCATGAAGGTCTTTCGCTTGAAAGAGACTGGAGTCTTCAAGTCCCCGGTCCAGCTCACCGCGTCACTACGCGTTTCGACGGCAGCTTGGACAAGCAGCCATGACGTTGGTGGAGGTCACCGTCACCGAGGTCTGACTCTTCCTCGGCAGGTCAGAGTGACGCCGCTCCGCTCTTGAACTTTCCCCTTGTGCTCTGCTCCCACATCCACCGTCTCCCTCACCAAGCAGCGTCTCTCCTCTACTGACCTTTGTGTCCCATGTGGACGCCGAGGTCCACCTTCCAGGTCGGGTCACGTGCCGTTGTTTGAGCAGCAGGAAAACAAAGGTTTCTGGTGCTTCCCACGTGTGCATGGCAGGGACTGGTGTGTGGGCACCTGTGTCTCTCCTCAGCAGGATGTCGCCTCATGCGGGACGCAGAGTGTCCACAGAACGTGGGATTCACTGTGTGTCACCATGGTGACCTCATCCATCATCTCCGCTCAACACTGAGCAGGGATCCAAACGGACCCGACGCCAGCGCTCCATAACCAGAGACACACACACACTCTCTGTCCCTGTGGGGACCTCGCATCACCCTTTCCCCGGCAAAACACCTGGCTCACCTGAACCAGGACTCTGGACCAGACTGGGACCCAGTTCTTTTGTCGTCTTCATCCTTGAGTCTTCTGCTGAGACTTGGTCCCCACAGAGCAGAAAACCAAGTTCTTCCTCCCGCCGGCTCCTTGTCTGGGACTCACGCAGGCGTGAGGTGTCGGCCCAGGACCGATGTGTGTGTGTGTGTGTGTGTGACGTGCACAGACAGTGGGTGGACGCTGACATAACAGGCTGTTCACATTCCATCATGTCATGTGATGCGTGACCCCTGCTGACCCGGACTTGCTGCCTTCATGTGCCATCTCACGCGTCTGTGTGTGTGGAGAGATGGAAGAAGGTCTGCAGGCTCCTTCCACACCGTCTCCAGACGGACTCCACCACTCGACCTCATCCTCTTTTTGGACACCAAAACACATGGATGACGCTGAAGAATGAGGCCAGCGTGTAGAAAAACATGAACTTTAGCCTGGTTAGCACCGCAGCCTCTCAGCTGGAAGGTTGTGGGTTTGATTCCCGGCTCGGCTCGGCCCGGCAGCATGGATGGATGGTGCCCTGCAGGTTGTGCTGTGATAAAAAGCTCGTGCACATCAAGACGGAAGCTTGGCGTTCAAAGCAGACAGCGGCGCTCGGATGGAGCCGATCCAAACCACCAGCCGCCGCTGCTGCTGCTAGCATTGTCCCTCCAGATCCCTCGAGGTATGAGATGTGGGGTGCAACATAAGGTGAAGGAATAAACGTAAACATGAAAACATGGCCTCCTTCGCAGGAGCAGACTCTGAACCTATGTGGTTAGAAGAGGTTGAGAAGGAATCAGTCAGCTCAGGGACAAGCCTCCTGACACTGGACTCCAACATGACTTGACTTTTATGACTCGGAGTCAGAGTCAACAAGGTGCAGTGGATCCCCGACCCCCAGCGTCTCCTCGCTGAGCTGCTCCTCTGACATCATCATCCTCGCCCTCAGGGGAACCTTCATCGTCCTCTCACGGAGGCCCACAGCAGCAGCCGTCGTGGCCCAGAGCTCTCTTTAATCGTCAGAGAGAAAACGTCAATTAGGTAAATTGGATTTTACGCCTTTGATTCATCTCAATTCAGCTGGGGTTCATTCTTCAGAACAACTGTCACCGCTGCAGGACAGCGTCGGGACGCGTGCTGGAGACGCTTACTCTCAAGTTTCACTTCAGCTGAAGACAGTCAGTCATTGACCTTTGATTTCAGTCCAAAATGTAACGTTTCATCATCGAATTGTTTGTAAAGAAAGAGCAGAATAAACCATGGTGTATTTCCCAACATTTGTTTGGAACACAACACTGTCCCGAGCCGCTCTGCTCTCATGAGGCGACGAAAGACGTTGAAATGCAGAAAACTCTGACCCTCCAGACCAGATCCAGAGTCCGGTGCCGGACTTTACTTCCGACTCGTCTTGAGGGGTAGGAAATATGCGACAAACGCGTTCGTGAAAGTGTTGAAGGAGTGAATGATCCGTCCTGCAAAGCTGCCTTGTAAGTCAGTGAACGCCTTGAACTGGACCTTCAGCTCAGACACTCCTCCCCTGGCCACCGCCCTTTCCCCAGCCTCTCCATGGTCCTCACAAGGAGATTTGTCCCCACAAGCAGGGTTAGGGTTAAGCCAGGCACACACACACGGAGGAGGAGGTGGAGGCTATCAGATGCCAGATGCTGATCTTCCACAGTAAAAGTGCCTGAGATGTGAAGCCTGGAGGAGAGCGACGCCACCTGGAGCTGGTGGCCTGCAGGTGCCTGTGGTCATCACCTGCAGAGTCATGACTTCTCCTCCCACCTTCATCTCCGGGCTCCAAAGGTCCAGCTCCTCAGCTCAATGACCCACTTCTGAGTCCAGAGGAACCAGGAGATCCATGCTCCCCTCCTCCTCACTAGCATGAGGGGACGTGCTCTCCTGGTTTCCTCTGAGAGCCCATGCTCCCCAGCAAGCTCTCCAGAGTTCAGCCGTGTTTTCACAGATGCACATTTACGCTGAACAGCCTCACTTTGAAGAGTGGAGGAGACGCACGTGCAGCTAAAAACAGAAGCCTTGATGTTTGGTTGGAGCCTCACGGGAGACGGGTCTGCAGAGGGGAGGGAGGAGGGAGCAGAAGGAGCTTCAGCCTCTTCTCGGCTTGGTACCAGCTCCCACCTCCTGCTCTGGTGATGGTGTGGAGCGCCTGGATCTGCAGCTCAGGGTTTCAGACACCAGCCAAAGGACCAGCCTGAGCTCAGTTCCACCAAAACACGCTTCATTCCTCCTTCATTTTCAGAGAGGAACAAAGGCCACATGCAGCGGGGTCAGAGGTCATGCACCTCCCTCGCCTGACTCTCGATCTCGATCTTCATGTCTTCCTCCCTCAGGACAGCGTGAGCGAGCAAACAATGAGAGGCTGAAGCTCTGAGGCCCACTCCACATGTGACTGAGAGCAGCGCACGGTGAGGTGGGGAGACGCCCCAGGATCTACAGCGAGGCCTGGGAAGGAGCCCGGACGTCCTGGCTCTGACCCGGGCCTCCACCTAGAGCCCAGTCCAGGTCGTCTCCCTAGACTGGCTTCTTTCTCTCCCTGCAGAGCCGCTCGATCTCCGAGTCTCTGCTGGATGGCTGAGCTCCTCATCCTCAGCATCTCCATCATGGTAGCATGGTGACCCGCTGCCTCTCAGGCCAGTCAGTCAGAACTCTGACTTCTTAGTGCGACCATCAGCTTCTCTTCCGCTTCACTCCTTCTCCTTGATCAATTCCTCCTCATTGCCTTGAAACGTCAGCGCTTGACGTCTGAAGCCGCCTCTGCTCCCACAGTGCACAGCAACCGTGTTTCTCAGTGGCGTGTGTCGCGCAGGAGGGACCTCATTCCCACGCAAAGCTCCACAGCAGATATTGCCTTTTGGCTCAGCTCTTTCCTCTCCCGAACCCTCGCCGTGCTTCTGACCTCTGGCTCCATCCTTCCCTCCAGGACAGTGTTGACCGAGGAAGAAGGTGGGGATCAACGTTTTCCCTGCTCTGCAACATGGCGACTTGAACGTGTCGCCGACCCTGTGTCTCTGGAGTGATGCGTCACTCTGCAGCATGAAATGGTCAGCAATGGTCTGCAGAGGCCTTCAACTGTCAACACTGGACCCAGTCAGTGCCACTGTTGATGTTCTGTCCTGCCGAGCCTCCTGAAGAGACTCGCACCTTCCAGTGACATGAGCCTTCAGTGTTGATCCCTTCAGACGCTTCATCCTCTCACAATATTCCGAGTGCCCTCAGTGACGTCACTAGATGGCGCTGGTGTTTGGTCCCTCAGTGACGTCACTAGATGGCGCCGGTGTTTGGTCCCTCAGTGACGTCACTAGATGGCGCCGGTGTTTGGTCCCTCAGTGACGTCACTAGATGGCGCCGGTGTTTGGTCCCTCAGTGACGTCACTAGATGGCGCCGGTGTTTGGTCCCTCAGTGACGTCACTAGATGGCGCCGGTGTTTGGTCCCTCAGTGACGTCACTAGATGGCGCCGGTGTTTGGTCCCTCAGTGACGTCACTAGATGGCGCCGGTGTTTGGTGCCTCAGTGACGTCACTAGATGGCGCCGGTGTTTGGTGCCTCAGTGACGTCACTAGATGGCGCCGGTGTTTGGTCCCTCAGTGACGTCACTAGATGGCGCCGGTGTTTGGTCCCTCAGTGACGTCACTAGATGGCGCCGGTGTTTGGTCCCTCAGTGACGTCACTAGATGGCGCCGGTGTTTGGTCCCTCAGTGACGTCACTAGATGGCGCCGGTGTTTGGTGCCTCAGTGACGTCACTAGATGGCGCCGGTGTTTGGTCCCTCAGTGACGTCACTAGATGGCGCCGGTGTTTGGTCCCTCAGTGACGTCACTAGATGGCGCCGGTGTTTGGTGCCTCAGTGACGTCACTAGATGGCGCCGGTGTTTGGTCCCTCAGTGACGTCACTAGATGGCGCCGGTGTTTGGTGCCTCAGTGACGTCACTAGATGGCGCCGGTGTTTGGTCCCTCAGTGACGTCACTAGATGGCGCCGGTGTTTGGTCCCTCAGTGACGTCACTAGATGGCGCCGGTGTTTGGTGCCTCAGTGACGTCACTAGATGGCGCCGGTGTTTGGTCCCTCAGTGACGTCACTAGATGGCGCCGGTGTTTGGTGCCTCAGTGACGTCACTAGATGGCGCCGGTGTTTGGTCCCTCAGTGACGTCACTAGATGGCGCCGGTGTTTGGTCCCTCAGTGACGTCACTAGATGGCGCCGGTGTTTGTGCACAGCGAATGAAACCCAGCGCTCGTTCTGTCTAATGTTGCTATGGTTGATGTTGGTGACTGTTGAACTTGATTGAACTGGATCAGTCCAAACATCTGACGCCTTGTTTGGAGGCTCCGTGACTCGGTGTGATCCCACTCCTGGTATTTGGCTCCTCGAGTGTCTTCAGCCTTGATAGGAGTCTGCAGAAGCCTTGTGACTGCCTGCAGAGGTCAAAGGTCATCTCACACTCTGGATCGGTTTCTCCACACACACACACACATACACACCTCCCCCTGCTGGGACGCTGTGCACGGAAATAGCGGCGCCGCCAGAGAGCAAGACACTCCATACACATGTAAATGTGAGCAGCTATAAATACGCAGAGAGCAAGCAGGAAACACTTGGTTTATTCATGAGGACGGTGGAACCTGCAGATGCAGCGGAGAAGAGGACGCGCCTGCTGAGGTGCTCCTCACAGCCGCCACGAGGCTGGAGCGAGTGTCCCACACAGCCGATGCCACACACGGGTGTCCACCTCAGAGTGTGGAGGCTCCGCATCAGTCTCTCCTCTGCGCTGCAGCTCCTCTGACTCGGCCGCTGCCACACACGGGCGGCCACCTCCGGCCACACTCTGAGCTCCGGCCCTGTGTGGAGGCTCCACTCTGAGCTCCATCCCAAACACCGAGGCTTTCCTCTGCTGGTGAGCGTGGAGCAGAAAACACTGCAGCTCCTCTCAGGCTTCTCTCCGTTTGTCTGGAGTCATTCTGATCCGTCCATTTGAGCCACTGAGGATCACAAGGCAGATGAGTCTCACCATGACTCCTGCTCTCTTCCACCGCTCACCTCTGTAACCACTGGCACTCCAAACACTCACAAGTGTCCTCATGTCCACGCCAGGTTCTTCCAATCTTTTTGTGACGTCTGTTTTCCTCGGTGGGTCCTTCGTCAGTTGTTCTTCATTTATCACTGAGACTTGCTGCGTTCATGTCATTCATCAGTCATTCATTGATGCTAATGATGCAGACTGGCTCAACTCTCATATTTTTCGAAGGTTCTTCAGTCATAATACCATAGTTTATTTCTCCAAAAGCTACATTGTTATTTTTATTTTTTCCCTCCAAAAAACAGCATGATTAATGAAATGAGGGGCCAAAAGTTGGAAACAATATTTCGTTTCACTTTTCATTTTGTTGCAAAAGTATTGCAAGCAGTCGTAGAAGGTACATTTACCTTTTCATGTTTCATATGTATATTTTTATTTGTTATTGATTTTAAAAGTCGGAATGTATATATTTGTCTTTTTTTATCTTGAGTGACAAATACTGTCAAAATACACTTAAATCATGAAAAAGAGAAAAGTCATTTCAAGACATTTTAAGAAAATACTGACCTAAACAATATCTCATAAGTAGTTTGTCATGAATGTTTTGGGTTTTTCTCATGTGCAGTCGGGCCACATGTGGCCCCTGGGCCGCGCTTTGCCCACCTCAACTGTGGGCTTGAAACTGACGCATTTGTTTTTCTGACACCTCATGTCGGGCTGACAGGAAGTGACACGCACCTCGGGACGCGACGTCACTCAAGGCTCCGCCCCCATCTTCGCTGGGTCAGCGTCTTCACGGACGCACTATAGCCCTGCGACCGCTGCGGTGCGCTGTGGTGGCCCCGGCCCTCCGTGTCCCCGTGTCACTGACGTCGTCCTCCATCTTGTCCTGTGGAGTCCAACGTACCTGCCGGGACTTTTCCCAGATACTTTGAGCCGATGAGAGAGGTGCTCCTGTTTCAGCGGAGCCCCCAGTCACGTGACCTGGTCTGACTCGCTAGGAACCGCTCTGCGACCCCTGACCTGCACCTTTGGGCCAGCAGGGGGTTGTGCGGCGGCTCCGAGGGTGAGCTCCTCTGACATGTGACGCTGTCTCTCTCCAACCTCACGGCCGGAAATATCCCCGGCAGAAGGAATGTGGAAGGTTGGGCTGGGGGGCAGAGATGAGTCAGGGCCGCCGGGATTCCCCTGGAGCGGTCGGTTTTCCTCTCACGTCCCAAGGTTGAGGTGTCCGTCTCGTGTCCTTCAGAAGGTGATGGTGATGTTTACTACACGCTGTCGCCTCTTCTGGAGGTCAGAAGGAGCCTGGAAACCCTCAGTCACCCACCGTGAAGAAGGAAGGGCACGGAGACACGGCTAATGTCCCCGAGGTCATGGGCCCGTGTTTCCAGGGAGACGCAGGGCCATCTCACAGCTGCTCATAGCTCCTCACACCGTGGAGCCTGGAGGCGGGGATGTTCGGGGGGCTCCCGCTGCCGGGGCTTCCCGTGACACACAAGCCCTGTCCTCACCGGAATGTGCGTCTCCTGCGTCTGACCTGGGCTGGAAAGTCCTTCCTCGCCAACTGGAGCAGGAGGAGGGGATTTTTGCGGCGTGTTTCCACCTCCGGGTCCAGAAGTGTTGATGCGTCTGTTGGGCCTGTCACTGACACACGGCTTTTTCACATCAGCTTTCCACTGCTACTGCCGTGTGTCTCGCCTCGGCTCGGCTCCGCCGCCGTCTCTAACTGACTCCAGCGCCTTCTTTTGCTGACGGATACGGGCCAAACGGAGCAGTGCCAGTGGAGACCATGAGGGGCAGTGTTGCTCCCCGATAGTGAGACAGGAAGAAGCCAGAAGAATGGTGGCAACTCTCCGTCCTCCAGTGTCCATATTGCCAGTACAGTGTCAGTCCTGCAGGTCGCTGCCTGATGCGGTCCGCTGGAAATTGCGCATGCTTTACCAACTGACCTTTACTGGTAAGCGTGTGCGTCCATGGTTATATCGTGCACAGGTGATTTTTTTTACTTATTAAAATAGTTTTTAACTTCAAGACTCTAGATTAAAAAATGTTTTATGTGATATTCTATGTTTTTTTTTTTAATCCAACAACATAGCGCCGCGCCACGGTCCACATGGACCTGGTTCAGGGCAGATGAGCTCCCTCCTGCTCCTCTTACAGCAACATGAAACTAGGAGAAATGTTTCCCACACACTCCGTATTGTGGCGGGAGCCACGTGCGGCGCAGGTCTAATGAAATGATGAATGATTCAATAATACTGGATTAAAAAATGGACAATAACAAACATTGATTATTTTAATGGTAACAAATAATCAATTCACACAAAAGCGCTTTACTGGTGTTGCTCCAGGACCATCATTTCCACATCAGGCAGACGGACCAGATCCTACTGACGCATCATTTCCAGATTTGACTGTAAAATACGGACTCTTTTAACCACTATCAAAACCCCACAACTGGATGCGATATAACCGGTGAACACAAATCGTAGACCTTGCGCGTGCGTGTTTTGTCCGGTTCCAGTGCCGGCACTTCCTGCGGACCGCATCAGGCGGTGACACTGCACGTGCACAGGAGTGTGGCACTATCTCAGGTTGAGCGCGAGCGATTGTTCTTATGCTTTTGTCCACTTGCAAATAACCACCGGATTTAGAAGCATGGCCAACAAGCAGCTATCACTGCTGCTGCAACTCGCTGGATGAGCGTCTGCTCCTCCTCGGAGGTTGTGAGGACCATGCCACTGGTGCAGAGGCCAGCGAGGCTGGAGCTCTGGCGCCGCGCGGCTCACTCTGTGTGGCGCTGACCTGAGCAGCCCTGCAGGGGGCAGACGTGTTGACAGAAGCAGGCTGAAACAATGACCCTCCGCTCCACGTCAGCCTAATCCACAGTTGGACCAACGCCACACTCAAGTCTTCTCATATGCAAGTAATCCTCCCCCCCCCACACACACACTCGCGCGGTGGTTCGCTCCGTGCTCACTGATGATGTCCAGGATGATGTCACAGCAAAGAAGTCAAAGCGGCTTTGGCGGGACTCAGACGGGGCGGGGGAGGGGGGCGTTGCATTTCCAGAGGGAGACATCTGCAGGGACGGCACCCCCCGACCTTTAACCCCCAGCCCTTCTCCCGGGGGGTCTGGGCTCACGTGACCGGCCTGATGTAACGCTCACACGCAGGCAGCGGCACAGCCGTGTGCAGCATCATCTTCATCACCATCATCACCATCGTCGTCACCATCAGAGCCGCAGGCAAACATTGGTCCTGCTCCCGCGCTGCAGCGGCTCTCGCCGCGGCTCAAGCTACGTTCACTGGGGGATTTTAGAGATTTGGCTAAAGATCTGAGGTGCGTCGCTATTGGCCAGACTGGACTTTTCTCTGTGCTACTCAGCACCCTCCTATTGGTCCAGAATGTTCATGTTCAGAGGGATTGAAAGAAGCTTTGGCACGGCGAGGTCTTCGGCGCGGAGAGGCAGGACTGGCGGTGTGAGGGCGGCGCAGAGACAGGAGCCTCGCCGCAGCGTGACTCAGAGCGGCAGCAGCCGTGCCTGCGTGCATGTGAGGCTCTGACTGCTGACCTCATCCGAAGGCACAGCTGCCAGGACGCAACAGGCCGCTTATGAAACCAGGCCCTTCTCTCTGTCGAGTTCAGGAGTTGTGCAACGGTGGGGAGAGCGCTGCCTTTCTGCAGGAGATGACACAAGCAGGTGCATGATGGGAGGCGGCGTCAGGAACGGAAGGGTGCCGCGGCACCGGCGTCCTCCGACTCGCCACCGCCGTGAATAATAGACGCGACGTGTCTGAAACGGAGAGCAGATGAGACCTGCTCCGACTGTGACCTGGACGGCCATGTTAAGCACAGCTCGCCGCCTCCCACCTCTGAAGAGACCGTGGCTCGTATCACGGCGGCCTGATGGAGATGATCTGCTGGTCTGACGCTTCGCTAAAGCTCCGATCCTGTTTCAAGGGACGTTTGAGGAAGAAGCACATGGCTTTGATCTGCAGCTGCAGCTGGACCCAGAGAGCTGATGACGGAAACGCTTGCTAGCTGCTAGCTGCAGCGGCTAATATGCACTGCTCCGTTCAGAACCAGCGAAAAACGTTCAAATCAATTCACTGCAACAAACCGACTTTCATTTGACGATCACATGACTTTGTGTTTTAGGGAGTTTCTGCCACATGCGGCGGCAGCTAAGCTAACTGCTAAGCTAACTGCTAAGCCAGGCTAAGTGGTGGACTGGTCATCCTCATGCCGTTGCTTTACAGTCCACCGTTTTGGGATGAGCAACACAACCCTGGACTCATAGATGTTTCTGATTGATTTTCTACGTCATCATTTTGAAAACCTCGGTCACATGACTCATCCCCGCTTTAGGAAAATGTCCGTCAACGTGAAGGTGCGGTGTGACGACAACATGCCACCACATGAACTTCTCGGGTGAAATGAAGACGACACGGTGCGGAGCGCGGACGAGAGGCGGGGCTACGGCACGACAACACTCTGTGGGGACCTGGGTTCCAAAAGCCTGGGCCTCTCCAGGACGGCCATGACGCCTGACGCACGCCACTGGCCGACTGACGCCTCTCAGGCCGTCCACAGCCTTTCACTGATTGGTTCCTCTTGGCTTCATGACGGCGCCGCGGGAACAAACACGACCTGCTTGACGTGGAAGAGACGGCTGAACATCGCGAGTGGCTTCGGACTTCTCCTCCTCTTCAGCATCAATAATGCAGGAGGCTTTGCGTCACCATTTGCACAGCTAACAATGTTGGCATGTCAGGCCGCGGCATCTGATCCCGTCTCCCGGTGACACCATGGAATACGGTGACGGGTGTTAGCTTTCACCAGGCGAGGCTTCATTATTCATGAGCGCCGTGAGCTGCTTTTTCCACTGACGCCGGCGCGGCCCACCACCCGATACGCGGCCGCGGCCTGCAGGTGGACGGGCGAAGGACGAGGAGCGTTTGGTGCGGCACATTTTCCATCTGCCATGAAAGTGGAGCAGCTCATTACGGCAGAGTGCTCTCAGCTGAGCTGACCTGAAAACAGAAGGCGTGCGAGGGTGCGAGGACCCATGCAGTATTAACGCCGCCTAATTGTACCGCGCACCGTCCCCAGGACGTCATTACACCTGCTGTGCTGTGGCGGGGCGTCGCTCAAACTCACCACAGCATCGGAGCCTGAAAACCCCCCAGAGTCCTGCTTCTGATGAAGGGGGAGGGGCTTAATAGCTCTACGTATTTCCCCGATAACACAAGGTCCATTCACGTACAAACTGTTTCAAGCAGCACTACCGTCACTGGTCACATGCTTCCTCACGTTGCTGCTCCCCCATATATATCCAGCAGGGGGAGCAGCCCAGAGTCAGAGCCACGTGGCTTTGATCCCCCATGGTCTCCTCTGCTCTGTATCTGTGAGCTTGGTGCAGACGTGCAGGAATATGGAGGGAATGAAGGCAGAAGTTTCCGTCCGTATCCACGTGGAGTGTTGAACATGAATGGGATAACTCATTTGTCGTGTTTACAGCCCACGCAGCCTCTCAGCGTGGATCAGCACGGCGCCCCGCTCTGCTCCAGAGCGCGAGTGTTTGGGGCAACCCTTCGTCCTGGAACAGTCTGGTCAGGTGTCAACGTGAGTGTCGTGCTCTGACCTTGAGACCAGACCGTGGCCTCCTCCATCACAGGTTCGGTGACGGCGTCATCTTCACTTCACAGGGAAACTGGGGCGAGAGGCTTGGGACTGCAGGTCACCACTCCATCACTGCAAGTGAGTCGGTGAACCGCTGTGTGTCTTTTCTATTGTGGGAGGAAACCAGAGTGCTCGAAAGAAGCGCATGCAAACGTGGCAAAGCTACAGCCTCCTACCGAATCATAGTTGCAGAGTCAGTCGTCCGCTCTTCATCCCTCGTCCTTCGTCACATCAAACCTGTGATCTGGGACGGTGAGATGCCCTTTCCCCGGCCATTTCCGCTGGGAACGAGGCAGACTGAGACGTGTTGCCCACAGGAAGAAGCACCAGTGAAGGTGAAACCGCCACCTTCACCTTGCTTCCCGGCAGGAAGCTGGCGCGTGGTGGAGGTTGGTGGACTGTCTGCAGGTGCTGCTCCTCATGGTGCTCTCCAGCGGCGACTACACTGAGGGAGGACAACCCTGTCCCAGAGGTCCAGAAGATGATGATAAAGGTCAAATGGCAGACAAAGGTCACGCAGATCATGGAAGCCGGAGCCATTAGACTGGCGATAAAAGCTGATGAGTTGATATTCCCGGATGTGAGTCGATGGCATTACGAGCCGCTCACTATTATTATGACCATAACAAGTCTCAGGGGAGGAACCCAGCATGAATCAATGCTGCGCTGCGTTGTGGGCGAGAGTCCAACCACAGTCGTTGCCACAGTTACATCGACCATCCAGTGATCTATTGAACAACGGCCAGCAAGGTTACCAACGTTTGAGGCACTTGGCGAGTTTGTGGTGGAATGGTGAGGCGAGTGGTTAGCTCGCGAGTGAGGGGATGGGAAACTGGACGGACGGATGGACAGATGAACATCAGTGTTGTCAACGTGGCCTTCATCTGGATCCCCTCCAGGAATCCTCACCTCACCCCCAGGTGAAGCAGGCAGGAGGACTCAGGAGTCTCTGATGGAGTCCTGACCGCAGCAGTCAGGAAGTCATGCTCAGGACGTACAGCACCATCGGACGGGTCTTCAAGCTCCTGAGAAACTGGCCGTTCAGCGGAGCGCCACCACTCCAGGGCCGTTCCTCTGTGCTTTCCTCCTCACAGGAACCACAAATATTCCAGGTCACTCTGCTGTGAGACTCTGATCCGCTGGACATTTAAAGGTCTTCAGCCGCAGAGGAAGGAAAATGTCAAGTCACCTGCTCGTCTGACCTGCAGAGCAGCTGAGGACCAGCACAAGGGCTCCGCCTCACGTGGCGCTCAGACAGTAGCTCAGTTCCACTCATGCAGTCAGAACCGCAGCAGACCTGTGACACCTTTCGGTCCAGTTCGCCATGGTTTTGCACAAGAAGCTGGAACGACAGGGAGCAAGGGGCGGGTTCTGCCCTTCATTTACAGCAGCACGAGCTGGATGTATTGATACGTGCACCAGTGTGTGTGCCTGGCACGTAAACACTGGTTGCTGACGGTCAGACTGGGCTGGGGGGACCGCTCACTGACCTGTGTCCGGGTCGCTCACCCCTCCACTCCGCTGCCCAGACCTTGCTCCTCCCTCCCAGGAGACGGCACCGTGGCGGCGATGGCCTCCAGGCTCACCTGAGAGCTGCCGCCATTGTCCTCGGAGCAGAGCAAGAGAAGCTGCTGAGGAGCTGAGGTTACGCCGGTGACCTGGGCTGACTTGCTATCTGACTCAGCTGTGAAGGCACGGTGAGACGGAGCTCGCTCGTATCTTGGGTCCAGCAGCACCCAACAGCTGCTCCGCTTCTGTGACCTTTGCCCTCCCTGAGGACCGTCCAGCCCCACTTCCATTCACTGGGCTCACGGCGGGACCTTGTATATCGGGGTGTTGGCTCCCACCGTGCTCTGGCCGATGGCTGAGTCAGCGTCTGACCCGCTCACCGAAGTGGAGGCTGAGGGAGGAGAAGCTGGGCTGCTGCCCATCCTCACCTGGACTCCACCTCCGTGATCTGGAGTTGGCCAGGTGGGTCTATATCTGTATGAGTCCAGTCTTCATTCACAGAAGGTGCCACCACCAGA